>NC_057804.1:553496248-553577240 GCF_018294505.1 Triticum aestivum
AGTATCCCGCGGAGTCCCGTGTTGCGGTATGCCACACCCCTCCCGATGAACAGGACCCCCGTTTCGACCGTAGCGCTCCAACACAAGTCCATTTCGTCCGTTTTGTGATACGCCACACCCCTCCCGATCAACAGGACCGCCGTTTCGACCGTAGGAGGTCCATTTCCTCCGTTTTGCCGTACGCCACACCCCTCCCAATCAACAGGACCCCCGTTTCGACCGTAGGAGGTCCGTTTCCTCCGTTTTGCGGTATGCCACACCCCTCCCGAAATACAGGACCCCGTTCCGAACGTAGGAGGTCCGTTTCTTCCGTTGTGCGGTAAGCTAGGCCACGTTTCCATCGCCTGTTCCGCCCAAGCCGGTTGCCTCCCACGCGTTCCGTTGCCTCCCGATGAACACGACGCATTCCGTTGCCTCCCGATGAACCAACACATTCCGTTGCCCCCTCATGAACACGACGACGATGTTGTTTCTCCGTTCCGATCCAGCCATGTACACGAGCCCTGGCCGTACGTATGCACGAGTAGGCGTTCGAGACCCTGCTCGTATGTATGTACGTGGCCGTATTTTCTTTCTTGCACCCTCGCCGCAGTACATACGTATATACATGCTACGTGCGTGCCTCTACTATGACACGTGCGCGCCTCTACAATGACCAGTATGTACGTACACGTTCGCGACCAGAATGACAGCGCTACGTACGCCTCGATCAGGCGGGTCCCGACTGTCAGGCACTTCCTTTCCTGCGAAGATGTAGCTGGTGGGTCCCAGTATTTAGGGGGGCGAATTGTTTTTTTGCCTGGACGCACTTCCTTGCATGCGAAGATGTAGCTGGTGGGTCCCAACAGTCAGGGGGAAACGTTTTTTCATGAAATACGGTGGCCCGTCCGGTGGGTCCCCGCTGTCAGGCGGAGGAATAATTATTTTGCGCGTAATAAGGAGGCACTTCCTTGCTGCGGCCGTGGACCCAGCTATCAGCCTCTCCATGTACAGTCCACGTCCGATGGAAGCCATTCGTTGACCACGCTGACCATGCCGCGCCGAGAGCACCAGGGCGGTGGACGACGGCGAGGCCTAGGAAGGGGACGACATGGAGCCGGGGAAGACGTGGCAGTGGATGCCCACGCATAGAGGAGTAGGAGGGTTCACTGGTTCGCTGCAGTGTGAGGCTGCCGTCGCCGCAGAATAATAGGGGGTGTGGGTGAGTAGAGGGATGGTCTGGCCAGCAGTGGGAGTAGTAGGGGCGGTGAGGCCTCCGCCGCATCGCAGCCGGCCATGGGAGGCAGGAGCACGAGGCACGACCGACGCTGGTTTGGGCGGGTGGAGCAAGAAGACCAGAGGTTAAAGAAGCACTACGGCCGTTGGATGGACATTGTACGGCCATTGGAGCTAGAATCGTGCATATTGACTAAGTTGACAAAGCCCTCCTTCCCCGTCAACTTAGTAGGCCCACAAGTCAGCCTGCCACTATACCGGGTCCCAAGTAACAGGGGGAGTATTCATTTTTTTGTGCGTAATAAGGAGGCACTTCCTTGCGTGTGAAGATATAGCTGGTGGGTCCGAGTTGTCAGCGGCGGTAACGTTTTTTTTGCAAAATATAGAGGCCCTTTTGGTGGGTCCTTGATGTCAAGCGGAGGAATCATTATTTTGCGCGTAGTATGGAGGCATTTCCTTGCGTGCGTTCGTGGACCCAGTTGTTGGCCTCTCCACATACAGTCCACTTCAGATGCATGTCGGTCGTTGACCATGTTGACCAGGCTGTGCCGAGAGCACCAGGGTGGTGGACGACAGCAAGGCCTAGGAAGAGAATGACACGGAGGCAGGGAAGACTTGACAGTTGTTTCCCACGCGGAGGGGAGTATGACTGTACGAGGGTTTACTGCTTCGTCTGCTGTCGCTAGAGAATAACAACAGGTGTGGGTGAGTAGAGGGACGGCTAGGCCAGCGATGGGAGTACGGTGGGGCGGTGAGGCCTGCGCGGCAGGACAGCGGGCCGCGGGAAGGAGGGAGCAGGCAGTCCTGCCGGCGCTTGTTTGAGCGGCTGGAGCAGGTAGAGCAGAGATTGAAGAAGCACGACGGCCGTTGGATGGACATACAACCCATCTACCATTATTTCTAATAATTTACAACCCATTTGCTAATTCTTAAGGTTTTTTTTGGAGCCCATATTTTTTTTGTTAGCATTACAGCCCATATTGTGGCCACGGTTAAAAAATTATACGAAACTTTGCATATTTCGGTGCGGTCCGAACTTTTTTAACCCCGAATTTTCGACTCACATTCAAACTGATTTTAAAAATAAATGTATATCAATATAAAATCCAACAAATTCTCCATGCATAAAAATTAATGTAATTTAAAATCTCGAAATGAAAAAAAGATATTTGAAACTAATTGCCGGTTTGATGTGTTTTAAAAATGTACAACCCATTTCTCATTACTGATAGGCCATTTTCTTGGCCAGCCGAATGAAGCTCTCCTCGTCTTGAAAGATTTGCAGCCCAACAGGCCTGCCAAAGCGACTTACTTCGCAAATCACAAAAAAACTGGGTTGTGGCCATGGACCTAGCTGTCAGCCTCTCCACGTACACTACTCTTCCGATGGAAGTCGGTCGTTGACTACATTGACCACACCGCGCCGAGAGCACCAAGGCGGTGGACGACGGTGAGGCCTAGTGTCGGTGTACTAGATTAGGGGTACCCTAGTACCCCAAACTTGTGCACGGGCAGTTGCAGCATCCTGCGGCAAAGGCTTGCCGGGTGATCGCCAAGATCCCCCAAGGTTCCCTTGGAGCCATCCAAGAACAAAGTATTTAAGCTAAAGAGACAAGACCCCGGCAAGGGGAGCTTGCCGGGAAGGCCAACTAAGGCGCTCCAATGAACTTGCCGCGACGCGCCATGCGCTCCGGCAAGGCAACAAGGCCCCGGCAAGAGGAGCTTGCCGGGAAGACAAACCAAGGTACCTCGAAGCCTGGTGAGCGACAAGCTTCCGGACCCGACAAGATAACAACAGCGGCAAGGCGCTTGCCGTGGCAGGCGGCCACTCTGCGTCAACGCTCCAGCGCATCCACCAACGTGTCGCTCTGGGGGCCTCTCCGGGCGTGCGTGGCGGGAGGCTGTGCAGCTAGCGGTGCGCAGCGGCATGTGAAGCTGACAAGATCGCCATCGTGGCGAACGGTGGCGCCCCTAACAATCCTTTTCTGCACTGTTCGGGCGACTTAGACGGGCATTTAATGCCCTTGTCCCCTGCCGTCAGAGTTAGGTAGGGTGCACTGTACAAGCAACTGTATCAACTACCTCACTTTTTACGTTTTTACCCTCCTCTGCGTTGCCACCTGTCGGTGACCCCTTTAGTGTATAAAAGGAGGCCCATGTGCAACGTAGAGGAGGTTCGGCTCATTCGGTTCGGAGCCTCAGACAGTTTGCTTCGATCCATTCGTAGCCCAGAGAACATCACACTCTCGCTTTGGAGAGCAAGAACACCAGATAATACAATCAGACAAGCAGCAGTAGGAGTGTTATCTCTCCGGAGAGCTCCGAAGCTGGGTAAACTGCTCGTGTGCCTCGTCTCGATCTGCTCTTCGTGCGACCTCCGCCCCCCGCCGAACCGAAAGGGGCCCGGTCCGCCGGCCCCATAGGTGTTCGTGGATCAGTTATCCCCGACATCTTTGGCGCGCCAGGTAGGGGGCGTCGAGATTGTGTGAACCTGATCCGGTGTTCACACGAGCTAGATCTTCATTCCCTTCATCAACATGCCACCGAAGAAGAAGACTTCGGCGGCAGCCGCTCCATCCACGTCACTTCCGCCACCGTTGGAGCAAACGGGTGGTGGAGTGGACGCTGGTGGAAGAACAGCCGTCGATGAGGGTACTCACAGTGCTGCTAAGTCCAAGGACAAGGCTGCACAAACCTCGGCGACTGTACAAGTTCCGCGCCACTCTCAAGAGGAGCAAGATCAACAGCATCATGGCGCTCGCAGCACCATGCGCATGTTAGACCAAGGCCAAGCTGGTGGATCTCGGGCCGCTCAAGACCAGCATGCACGCCAGCATGCTGGCACGAGCGGGGCACGGTCGCCTGGACGGGATACTGCTCCTTCTAACATAGTTAGAAGTTCGAGCACGTCCCGCTCCTCGCGCCGTCCGCCACTGCCACCCACCACTCCAGCAGAAGCTTTGGCGCGAGCTCAACTTCTCTTAGATTACCCTCCAATGTCGGACAAGATAGACGAATGGAGGGCCACCATTCAGAGTCTCATCGGCTACGCCAACGGCGACAATACACGACGGCCGAGCGCGTCGCCGCCACCGCAGGACCGCCGGACACGAGCCGGTGGCGACGAAACAGGCGGAGGTGCAACTACCATGCAATCACCGCCCCGAAGCCCAAGATCGCCGACTCGTCGGATCCACCTCGACAGCGACTCCACTGCATCGTCGGATGCACGAGCTCGTCGTGATCAGCGCCAAGTTCTTCATGATCGACAACAAGAAGACGCTCGAACCCGCATCGAGCGTCGAAGAGAAGCGCGGCGTCAATCCGACAAGCGCGCTGGGCCCTCTATTGACATGCATGCGCCAGGGGAACCAGGCGATCTGCCGTATGCGGTAGGTTGTCCTGCGTTCACTCGTGAGCTGCGGCAAGTCCAGTGGCCCAGTACAAAGAACTTCAAGCCAGACGTACCGGAGAAGTACGACGGCAAGATGCATCCGTCAGAGTTCCTCAGCATTTACACTATTGTGGTGCAAGCTGCCGGGGGACGAGATGACAAGATCCTTGCCAACTACTTCCCGCTGGTGCTCAAGCCTAATGTCAGATCCTGGCTCATGCACTTGCCGGACAACTCCATATCCTCTTGGGCTGATCTGTGCCATCAGTTTGTCAGCGCCTTTACCGGCGGACACAAGCCTCATGGCCAGGAGAGTGATCTTCATTTGCTCGCCCAGAAGGAAGGAGAGCCCCTGCGCAAGTACATTCAGAGATTTAGTAGCGTGCAGCACAACATCCCAGACGTCCACCCTGCCGCGGTGATCAGCGCGTTCCATCAGAACGTGCGGAACCGCAGGATGCGGGAGGAAATGGCGATGTGCAAGATCAGGGACGTCAGTGAGTTATATGCATTGGCCGACAAGTGCGCGCATGCTGAGGAAGGGAGGAGACTCCCCGGAGAAAATATAGGAGCGGGAGGATCTGACAGCGAAGATGCCGCCCTGACAAGGAAAACCCGGCGGCGGAACAACATAAGGAGGAAAGGCAAAGAAGTACTAGTTGTTGAGCAGTCCGGCAACGGTGGCGGCGCCAAGGAAGCCAAAGCTGGTGACTCCGGCAAGGAGGTTGCCGCGGAGGTGGCGGTCCCCGACAAGCAGGACGGCACCAACAAGCAGTATTGCAAGATTGACCGCACCAAGGGCCATGATCTTCAGAACTGCAAGAGGGTCGAGCAGCTCGTTGAGCAACAGAAAGCTGAATACGAGCGGCGCGACAAGGAAAAGGCCTAGGAAGGAGCTGGTGGATCCGGCAAGAAACGTCCCGGCCGAGGAGGACACCGTGGCAAGGCCAAGCAGCGGCAAGGAGACAGACCTCCTCGCGGCCGCGACAAGGATGAAGATGACGGCGACGATGAAGATATGGATGATGAGGAGACCGATGAGCAGGAGTTCCAGAAAGCTACAGAGGTCCTGTGCGTTGACGGTGGTGCTTCTCTGCATGCCTCGCACCGCCAGCTCAAGCAGTGGATGCGGGAGGTTAATGCAGCAGAACCACCCATCGAGTCACGCAGGCCTCTGAAATGGTCTAGCATGCCTATCATCTTTGATATTGAGGACCACCGGATCGCATAACTGCGGTCGGGTGCTTGCCGATGTTGGTTTCACCAACAATCCGCAACCTTAAGGTCACTAAGATGCTAGTTGACGGCGGGGCCGGTTTGAACTTGATCTCCTGCATGGCGCTCCAGAAGCTCCAGATCCCTGACAGCAAGCTCGAAGAGACCGGCACATTTCAAGGAATCAACCCGGGAAGGAGCAAGCCAAAGGGAAAGATCACGTTGCCGGTAACATTTGGCAGTCAGCTGAACTTCAGGACTGAGAGGGTCACGTTTGACGTTGCCGACTTTCCATTACCTTACAATGGAATCCTTGGCCGTCCGGCACTCGCCAAGTTCATGGCAGCCTCTCACTATGCGTACAATGTACTGAAAATGCCAGGCCCAATAAGTGTCATCTCTGTCCCTGGCGACAAGAAGGATGCTCTTATCTGTGCCGACAAGATCTACCGGGAAGCAGCAGCTGCAGCAGAACGGAGGACACTTACCGTTGAAGCTCCCGGGGGGAAGAAGAAGACCAAGTCCGGCAAGAGCTCTGATGCCCACTCTGGCAAGCGCACCTCTTCGGAGTGCTGCGCTACCGTCGAGGATGCACCATCGAGCTCCACCGGCAAGTGCAAGAAGGCGATGGTAGCTCCACCTGCGACTAAGAAGGTGTCCGCTAAGGAGGATGGCACTGGTGGTACCTTCACCATCAGCGCCACTCTTGACCCCAAGTAGGAAAGCGCGCTCGTTGCTTACCTACGGGCGAATGTCGACGTGTTTGCGTGGCAACCGTCTGATATCCCCGGTGTTCCCAGGAAAGTGATTGAGCGCCACCTTGCCGTCTGTCCTCATGCGCGGCCCGTCAAGCAGAGAGTCAGGAAGTAGGCAGTAGAGCGCCAAGAATTCATCACAGAAGAAATCAAGAAGTTGGAAGCAGCAGGCCTTGTCAGAGGAGTACTCCATCCCACGTGGTTGGCCAATCCTGTTGTTGTGCGCAAGGACAATGGGAAATGGAGACTTTGTATTGACTTCACTGATGTTAATAAAGCTTGTCCCAAAGACCCATTTCCCTTGCCGCGTATTGACCAGATTGTTGACTCCACAGCCGGATGTGATTTGCTTTCATTTCTTGATGCATACTCAGGGTACCATCAGATCTTCATGGCAGAAGAAGATGAAGAGAAAACCGCATTTATCACCCCGTGTGGCACGTACTGCTTCGTACGGATGCCTTTCGGTTTGAAGAATGCTGGTTCAACATTCGCAAGGATAGTCCACCATGCTTTTGAGCCACAAATACACAGAAATGTGGAAGCTTACATGGATGACATAGTGGTCAAGAGCAAGAACAAGGCGACCCTGATTCAACATTTAGACGGAACATTTGCAAACCTGCGCAAAATCAACCTCAAGCTTAACCCCGAGAAGTGCGTATTTGGAGTCCCTTCCGGCAAGCTTCTCGGGTTCTTCGTGTCTCAGCGGGGAATTGAAGCCAATCCCGAGAAGATCAAAGCCATCGAGCAGATCGAAGCACCAAAGCACGTCAAGGATGTACGAAGGCTTGCCAGTTGCGTGGCTGCTCTCAGCAGGTTTATCTCTAGATCTGCTGAGCGCGCCCTGCCATTTTTCAAAATTTTGAAAAAGGCAGGTCCAATGAAATGGACTCCAGAAGCATAGGCTGCGCTGCAGGACTTGAAGAGATACCTGTCCTCCACTCCATCACTTGTCGCACCTAAGCCGCAAGAGAAGTTGATGCTGTATATAGCAGCAACCAATCAAGTGGTTAGTGCTGCGTTAGTGGCAGAGAGAGAGGCAGATGATGAGCCAGCAACCACGGCAGATCCATCCAGCGACAAGCAGGAGGCTTCATCGACAAGCTCTGGTCCCGACAAACATGGGTTTGCGCAGGAGCATGATAAGATGCCAAGGAGAATGGTGCAGCGCCCAGTTTACTTTGTCAGTTCCCTTCTGCAGGGGGCTAGATCAAGGTACTCTGGTGTGCAGAAGTTTCTTTTCGGCCTCCTCATGGCCTCGAGAAAGCTGCGCCATTACTTCCAAGCACATGAGATCACAGTCGTCACTCGCTTTCCGCTGAAGAGGATACTGCAAAATCCAGAAGCAACGGGCAGGATTGTCGAGTGGGCGCTGGAATTGTCAAGCTTTGGCCTCAAGTTTGAGAGCACCTCAACAATCCAAAGCAGAGCATTGGCAGAGCTTATAGCAGAGTGGACGCCAACCCCAGATGAAGAAATTCCAGAAACGAGCATCCCCGTCAAAGAGGCAAGCAAAGAGTGGCTGATGTACTTTGATGGTGCCTTCTCGCTGCAAGGCGCCGGTGCAGGCGTGCTGCTTGTCGCACCCACCGGAGAGCACCTCAAGTACGTAGTTCAAATGCATTTTCCCAAAGAGCAAGCAACCAACAATACTGCAGAGTATGAAGGATTGCTTGCCGGTCTCAGAATTGCAGCAGAACTTGGGATCAAGAAACTCATTGTCAGGGGTGACTCACAGCTTGTCGTCCGACAAGTAAACAAGAACTACCAGAGTCCGCTGATGGAAGCGTATGTCGATGAAGTGAGGAAGCTGGAAGAGCACTTTGACGGCCTACAAATGGAGCATATCCCAAGAACTCAGAATGATATTGCTGACGGCCTGTCAAAGTGCGCCGCACTAAAGTTACTTGTGGAACCAGGGATGTTTGTGCTTAGGCTAACTCAACCATCCGTAACACCATCAACTGGACAAAGCAAGAAGAGGAAGTTGGTTTCTGGCGACTACTTTCCGACAGAGCTCCCTGAAGCCGCCGCCAAGAAAGTCTCCAAGATCAACACCAGAGATGCTGAGGGGCAGTCTGCTCCGGCAAGCCTTATGGTTTGTTTTGTTGAAGCAGACGCTCCCGACAAGTTTTGCTCCGGCAAGCTTGCCGGGGAACATCAAGCTCCGGCAGGGCCGCAAGTCCTTGCCGTAGAAGCAGATGTTCCCGCAGCAGCAGATGTGCCTTTAATCCTTGTTGTCGAGCCACAAGCTCCAGCATGGGCACAGCAGATTGTCCATTTCCTTCAGACAGGAGAACTTCCCGAAGAGCAAGAAGAAGCGGAAAGAGTAGCCCGGTAGTCAAGTATGTACCAGTTTGTCGATAGCATACTGTACAGAAGAAGACTCAACGGTGTGAAATTGAAGTGTATTCGCCGGGAAGATGGACAAAAGCTGTTGGCGGAGATACATGGAGGCATATGTGGCCACCACATCGGCGCAAGAGCACTTGCCGGCAAAGCTTTCCTGCAAGGTTTCTTTTGGCCGACAGCCCTCCAGGATGCAACTGCACAAGTAACCAAGTGTGAAGCGTGCCAGTTCCACTCCAAACAGATACACCAGCCAGCTCAAGCTCTCCAGGCAATCCCTTTATCATGGCCATTTTCGGTCTGGGGGCTCGATATCATCGGCCCCTTCCCCCGAGCTGTCGGGGGCTTTGAGTACTTGTACGTCGCAATCGACAAGTTCACAAAGTGGCCGGAAGTGCAGCCGGTGAGGAAGGTGACAGCACAGTCAGCAGTCAAGTTCTTCAGGTCAATTGTTTGCCGTTTCGGGATCCCTAACAGGATCATCACCGACAACGGTACGCAATTCACGAGCCGCACCTTCATGCAGTACGTCCAAGACCTTGGTGCCAAGGTCTGCTTCGCTTCTGTTGCTCATCCGAGAAGCAACGGTCAAGCAGAGAGGGCAAATGCTGAAGTGCTGCGCGGGCTCAAGACCAGAACTTTCTAAAGGCTGCACAGGTGCGGAAAGAACTGGATCGAGGAGCTGCCGGTGGTTCTTTGGTCGATCAGAACGACGCCAAATCGAGCCACTGGCCAGACACCTTTCGCTCTAGTCTACGGAGCAGAGGCAGTTTTCCCCACGGAACTCGTATACGGATCACCTCGAGTGCTCGCTTATGATGAGCTTGAGCAAGAACAGCTGCGGCAAGACGACGCGCTGCTCCTTGATGAAGATCGTCTTCAGGCTGCTATACGAGTTGCTCGATACCAGCAAGCTTTGCGCCGCTATCATAGCCGCAAAGTTTAAGCCAGAAGCTTCGAGGAAGGCGACCTTGTTCTTTGGCGCGTTCAGTCCGCCAAGAATTCCAACAAGTTGACGCCGAAGTGGGAAGGCCCTTATCGGGTGAGACGAGTCAAAAGGCCTGGCGCTGTCCGCCTTGAGACCGAAGATGGCATTCCAGTGAGCAGCTCCTGGAACATAGAACATCTTTGTAAGTTTTTCCCATAAGGCGCGGTTGCCGGAACCCGTTCCGGCAATCACCTTTTGTACAAGTCTTGCCGCTGTTGCATGTAATCCTTTGTACAAACCCGGGCGCAGATCCCATGCATAAGTAAAAACCCATGTGCTCCGCACAGCTTGTCCATTTCATGCGTTAGTTCCTTTCTTGCATGTGATTATCTGACACTTTGTGCAGCACTTACATCCGGTAAGCAGTAACGAGCCGAAGTGCTCCATATTATTTTTTTCTCTTCTTTCTTTTTCTTTTAAAGGAAAGGAAGGTTCTCTCGCACACAAGTTTGCCGGGGGGAAGGAGAAGATTGTGGTGTGGGCCAGGCGTCGTACAAGCAAAGACTTGCCTTACCGGCAAGCAAATAACAGAAAAGCTAAGTTGCCAAAGTTTGAGCAATCACTTTTTAAAAAAAAAATTAAGTTATCTTCCTCGAACGACCCTGCTTTGTATGGAAAACCTGTGCGCGGAGGAACCAACTCGTGGCTAGTTGCGCCCTTACTTTGTTTCGAGTCCGCTCAACAGCTTAAGCGTGCTGCATCTAGTCACGACAAGGTTTCTTGTCGGAAGCAGCGCCGCCAGCAGGCTGCTGGAGTTCCGCACTCAGCGCTCGCGGCTCGGGCGCCTGCGCTGACAAGTTCCCTAGAAGCGTAGGGTGAAAACATACAAAGGGAGGAATCTAGTAGAGGAAATAACATTGCAATTGATAGACAGAAATAAAGTTATATTACAAAGATAACTTGTCGCAGCTCTAATAGATTGTTTTCATAACATGACTAGCAGCGACAAGGGAAAAGAAGAAATGGGCGGCCTAATCTACGCGCCCGCCCTCGACTCGCATGATCTCGCTCACCTTGTCCACAATGGGTGCGACAAGGGCCTTGAGTGCGTCCAGATCGGCATCAGGCGGCAAGGATCGGAGGACGTTGGTGAAGCTGAGGCCTGGATTGCGGAAGGCTACCTTCATCAGCACCTTCTGGAGAACACCGGCGCAGATTTTGCGTGACTCGTCGGCCAGCTGCTTCGGGATCCTCTCCCGGAGCCGCTGGAGTGCCGTCGCCACGCCCTTGAAGAATAGGCTGAGCTTGGCGCTGGGTTGAAGGCTCTCGTCGGAAGGATACCCAAAGTCATCCATCCCCAGCTGCGCCAGCTCCTCGTTGATGACGGCGGGAGTGTTCACCAGACCCTCGGTCCAGTGCTCCACTGTGTCTCTGAAGGAGTTCTGGGTGACTGCAATGCTCTCCAGCAGCACAGTGTCAGCCTTGACCTTCTCCGCCAAGGTCTTCTCCCGCTCCTTGGCGGCCTCCAGCGTCTGCGTCAGCGTGGCCAGCTTCAGCTCCAGGTCTGCTTTGGAATCCTTGGCGGCGCTGGGCTCCTTGCCCCTCTCAGCGAGAAGGCCTTGCAGTTCACCATGGGCGGCAGCATCCTTCTCGCGCTCACGCTTGAGAGCGGCAATCTCCTCGCCACTCTTCCCAATATCGGCCTCCAGCCGTGCCACCTTCTCCTCTAGCTCGTTATTGGCGGCCTCTGCAGTTGCCGCGGCATCCTTTGCCTCCTTGAGTGCCCCGCCAAGTGTTCGCTCGCGCTCGGCGAGCTCTTCCTCGTAGCTGTCGAGGTGGGCCTTCTGATGTACTAGCTCGCCTTCCCGCACGGACTGCTTCTCGGCAGCAAGTCTTTGTTCCTCCTTAGCCTCGGCCTTCTCGAGAAGAAAGGCCGTGCGCTCCTCGTCTACTCGCTCCCGCTCCTGCGCCAGGGATCGAAGAGCTTCTCGATTTTGGCTCCGGAGCTCCTCCGCGCGCTTCTCCATGTCAACTCCCGCCTTCGCGACAAGCGCTTCCCGGGAAGCCAGCTTGGCTTGCCGGGTGCGGTAGAGTGACAGCAGCTTCCGTAGCAGCTGCTCCTCCTCAGGCTCGCCACAGCTGCTGCCGGGTGCGTCAACCAATGACAGCCCAGCAGAGGCGAGCACCTCCCCGTCAAAAGTCTCCCCCTCGACTGGCGCCCTGGAGCTCGATGCCCAGGGTAGCTTGATGAAGATGTTGTCACCGGCCTGCAAGTAGGCGCCGGGCTGGGGCTCCTCGGAGTCTGGCTCTGCGGAAGCGGCAGAGGGTTCGGCGGTCGGTGCAGCGCCCGGCGCTCCTGCGACCTCAGGGTCGTCAGTGCGATCGCCCGACCCCTCGCCGGCTTCCGCAGCAGCAGCCCCGGCGGCCTCCTCGCCGGCGGTCTCATCAGCACCGGCACCTTCCTCGCTGGCGCCCTCTGTCTCCATTGGCTCAGCCGAAGATGGGTCTGAAGAACGAAGAAGGGAGGAAAATCAATCAAAAATTCAAGGAAAGAAAAACAGAAAAAGCAGAACCCAAGGGAAAGTTTGTGAGCAAGTGGATTACGTGCGCCAAGATCTTCAGTTGCGGCCTCGGTCGCTGCAGGATCAGCAGTGTCGTCCCTTGCCGGAGAGTCCCCCCTTGCCGGAGAGCGCTCCCTTGCCGGGGACTCCTCCCTTGGCGGCACAGTCGAAGCAGGCGGCACTTCGGGATCGACCTCCGGGCGCTCCTGATGAGGCTGCTCTGCTCCTGCACAAGTCAACAAGCAAGATATCAACAAAGGAAAAAGCACTCAAGCGCGCCCGATAGCAGAAGGATAAACTATGAACTTACGCTAGGGGCTGCGCTGGGGGCTGCTCCGAGGGGTGATTGCCGGGTCCGTCAAGGTGGTATCGGACCCACCTCCTGCCGACGCGATGGGGTCATCCTCGATGACGATCACCGCGGCCTTGGCCTTCTTCGCCGCTCTCTGGGCCAGTGTTCTGAAAAGAAAAGAGTCTAGATTGGAGCAAGTCAGATACAAGATATAAACAGCAAGATTGAAGGATTATAAGAGCACCAAAGGAACTCACTCTTCTTCCTCCTCGTCGGAGCTGAGCGCGGAAAGATCGAAGTCCGGCCCTCCTCCGGTGCGACGAGGTGGAGGAGTAGGATCCCTTGCCCGCTTGGCGGGGGCAGTGGCAGTGGCCCGGGAAGATCCCGCTCCAGTTGCCGCTGCTGTGTGAGGCGCTCCCGCGGCAACATTGCTTGCCGCGGTAGAGCGCGTCGCACGGCTCGGTGGCTGTGGAGCCGGCTGCCGCCCTGCTGCGTCCCTGGCCCTGCGAAGGCGCCTCCTTGACGGGGCTGGGGGCTCCGCCTGCGGCAAGCTCTCTGAAGGTTCAGCCTCCTCCTCGCCGGCCTCGCTCGACTCGGCTTTAGAACCGGCAGGCTCCTCCTCGCCCATGAACTCCACGCGTTCTGCAAGGTTTGCCGCCTCTGCAGCCTCCGCCTCCTCCACAGTGAACCCAAACACACCCGCAGCAGCTGCGGTCGCAGCCCCTTCCGCCCTAGTAGCGATGAGTTGCAGATACTCGTCGGTGGTGTCACGGGTGAGGCTCTTCTGCTCGTCGGTGCGGACTGGCACTTCCTCCAAGGTGTCGAAGAACGCTCGCACAACGTCATCCGCAGGCTCTTGCCAAGTTGGGACGATGCCGTGTGAATCACACAACGGCATCATGGCGCGGATCCGGTCAAGCGAAGAGTTATTGCACAAAGGAACTACGCCCCTCGGCAATGTGAATGGATGCTGGGGGTCGCGTTTGAATAATTCCAAGAGCATTGCGTCCAACTCCAAGACAGTGAAGTTGTAGTTGAGGCCCGGCCATAGCCTCATGATGTCCGCAGAATTCTTGAATTCCCAGGCGGGCCTCCTCCTCTCCTGCAGGGGGGCAATGCGGCGGCGGAGGAAATCTGCCCCGACAGCACCTACGGTGAGCCCGCAAGCCTGAGGCGAAGAATCCTAGTGATGGCGATCTTCAGCCTCTCGTCTTCCGGGGCCATGTTGCTCCAGTCATTGCCGCGCACTATTGGAGTTTGGCGCACGGCGGTGAAGGGCTGCGGATCTTCCTCGACGATCCAACACCACTCCGCTCTCCACTCCTTCCACTTGCTGCGAAGCTCACCCTCCAAGTACGCCTCTTTCTTGCCGACTCTCGAGACCCAGGCAATCCCTCCGGCAAGCGGCTCTCCTCTCTCTACCCGAGGTATGAAGAAGTGACGGAAAAGGGCTACACTAGGGTGGACTCCGACAAAGTTTTCGCACAAGTGTGCGAAAACTGCCATGGTCAAGACAGCATTGGGGGTGAAGTCAAGGAGGCAGAAGCCATACGTGTTCATAATGTCACAAAAGAACTCCGAGAAGGGCGGGCAGAGCCCACAGTAGAAGAATAGCGGGAAGAACGGGTACCCATTTGGAGCCAACTCCGAAGCAGCGGCCGGGAGTACCCTCGTGCGCGGATGCGCACGCGTCTCCATCGCCCAAAAGAGCTAGAAGTACTCCCTCAGCTCCTGCACGCCGAGCTGGGGGGTGAAGATCGCCCGCTCCTTCCGCAGCGCCGCAAGCCGCTGCGCCTCGGCCGACTTCACGCCCTTTCCCTTGTCGGCTTTCGGGGCCATGGCGGAGGTGGTGGAGAAGGTCGACGGCGTGGTGATGCTGGTTGCAATGGGGGGGGGCAGAACGCTGCTCTCTCGGCTTCGAGAAGAAGGGGGAGCGGCGGAGTTTGTGAAGGAGTAGCAGCAAACAGCGAGGGGGGACGAACTGCCCCTGTTTCCTCTGCTTATAAAGAGGGACGGGGCGGACGTTTCGCCCTTTCGCTTAAACAACCACCCACGTTCTCTCCCACGATGCCGCATTCAACGCATGCCGTTATGGGAGAGTGCGGTGGATACGGAACAAGATTTGGCGTGGCCCAGCCCGCGTGTGCCCGTGCCCTGTATTGGGCCTGGCCCAACAGCGCTCGGCACCGTGTCTGGCCCAGGCCCGGGGGCTCTTGTCGGTGTACTAGATTAGGGGTACCCTAGTACCCCGAACTTGTGCACGGGCAGTTGCAGCATCCCGCGGCAAAGGCTTGCCGGGTGATCGCCAAGATCCCCCAAGGTTCCCTTGGAGCCATCCAAGAACAAAGTATTTAAGCTAAAGAGACAAGACCCCGGCAAGGGGAGCTTGCCGGGAAGGCCAACCAAGGCGCTCCAATGAACTTGCCGCGACGCGCCACGCGCTCCGGCAAGGCAACAAGGCCCCGGCAAGAGGAGCTTGCCGGGAAGACAAACTAAGGTACCTCGAAGCCTGGTGAGCGACAAGCTTCCGGACCCGACAAGATAACAACAGCGGCAAGGCGCTTGCCGCGGCAGGCGGCCACTCTGCATCCATGCTCCAGCGCATCCACCAACGTGTCGCTCTGGGGGCCTCTCCGGGCATGCGTGGCGGGAGGCTATGCAGCCAGCGGTGCGCAGCGGCATGCGAAGCTGACAAGATCGCCATCGTGGCGAACGGTGGCGCCCCTAACGGTCCTTTTCTGCACTGTTCGGGCGACTTAGACGGGCATTTAATGCCCTTGTCCCCTGCCGTCAGAGTTAGGTAGGGTGCACTGTATAAGCAACTGTATCAACTACCTCGCTTTTTACGTTTTTACCCTCCTCTGCGTTGCCACCTGTCGATGACCCCTTTAGCGTATAAAAGGAGGCCCATGCACAACATAGAGGAGGTTCGGCTCATTTGCTTCGATCCATTCGTAGCCCAGAGAACATCACACTCTCGCTTTGGAGAGCAAGAACACCAGATAATACAATCAGACAAGCTGCAGTAGGAGTGTTATCTCTCCGGAGAGCTCCGAAGCTGGGTAAACTACTCGTGTGCCTCGCCTCGATCTGCTCTTCGTGCGACCTCCGCCCCCCGCCAAACCGAAAGGGGCCCGGTCCGCCGGCCCCATAGGTGTTCATGGATCAGTTATCCCCGACACCTAGGAAGGGGACGACGCGGAGCCGGGGAAGATGCGGCAGTGGATGACCACGCGGAGAGGAGTTTGAGGGTTCACTGGTTCGGCTGCGGCATGAGACTACCGTCGCCACAGAATAACAGGGGGTGTGGGTGAGTAGAGAGATACGCTGGGCTAGCGGTGGGAGTAGTAGGGGGCGGTGAGGCCTCCGCGGCATCACAGCCGGCCATGAGAGGCAGGAGCACGCGGCACGACCGGCGCTGCTTTCGGCGGCTGGAGCAAGAAGACCAGAGATTGAAGAAGCACTATTGCCGTTGGATGGACATCGTAAGGTCACTGGAGCTAGAATCATTCATATTGACTAAGTTGACAAGGCCCTCCTTCCCCGTCAACTTAGTGGGCCCACAAGTCATCCTCCCACTATGGTGGGTCCTAGCTAGCAGGGTGGATATTCAATTTTTTTGTGCATAATAAGGAGGCACTTCCTAGCTTTCGAAGATATAGCTGGTGGGTCTGACATGTCAGCGGGGGGAGCGTTTTTTTTGCGAAATACAGAGGCCCTTTCGGTGGGTCCCAGCTATCAGGTGGAGGAATCATTATTTTGCGCGTACAATCCACGGCCGATGGATGTTGTTTGTTGACCACGTTGACCAGGCTGCGCCGAGAGCACCATGGCGTTGGACGACGGCGAGGCCTAGGAAGGGAACGACACAGAGCCGGGGAAGACTCAGCAATGGTTGCCCACGCGGTGCGGAGTATGAGGGTTTACTGGTCCGGCTGCCGTCGCCGAAAAATAACAGGAGGTGTGGGTGTGTAGAGGAATGGTCTGGCCTGCAATGAAGTAGGGTGGGGCGGTGCAGCCTGTGCGACAGCACAGCCGGACACGGGAGGCGGGAGCAGGCAGTCCCACCGGAGCTGGTTTGGGCGGCTGGAGCAAGAAGATCAGATATTGAAGAAGCAGCACGGCCGTTGGATTAACATCTAACGGTCACTGCTGCTAGAATCGTTTGTGGACTAAGTTGACAAAGCCAAAGTACACGTCAACCTAGTAGACCCACAAGTCAGCCTCCAAATCTGTCCCAAACAGCATACAGCCCGAAATTTCTAGCCAGATTCAAATTAATTTTAAATGTAAATATACCTTAATTTAAATTCAATGAAATTTTACCTGCACAAAAACAATGAAATTTAAAATATCAAAATCCGAAAGAAAACAATATTTGGGAACTAATTGCCTGTTTGCTGTATTTTTTTCATTTTACAGCCCATTTATTATTACTTATAGCCCATTTCTTATTACTTATAGTCCATTTCTTATTACTTATAGCCCATTTTCTTGGCAAAATGCATCCCTCCTCGTCTTGAAAGATTTCCGGCCCAGCAGGGCGTAGAAAAGCAAGTTGGCCTATGTTGGGTATTCTGCAAAAAACAAAATAGCTGGCTAGCCATTTTTCAGAAAGGTAAAAAACAAACTCGGCTGGTCATGTGCTAAACATATGAAATAAAAGCCTGGGCTAGACGGGCCACGGGTCCCGCACAACCCAGTTGATACCCTTCTCCGTCCCGAAAAACCAAAATTACTGCGCGCGCTACTACGTCCCTACTGTCATCCTCACCATGTATAGTCATCTCCTTATTCCTCTCGGTTGTTGACCATGTTGACAACACCAGAGGACGGCGCCACGGCGAGCGAACCAAGGCGGAGGATGATGGTGAGGCCTCGGACAGGAACGAACAGGAGCCACGGAAGATCACAGCCAGTCGTGGGAGGCGGGAGCAGGCGGTCCCACCGGCGCTGGTTTGGCTTTGGCAGCTCGAGGAAGAAGAGACTGAAGAAACGCGGCAGACGTTGAATGTCAATCCAACGGTCAAGGTTGGCACAATTGTTTTGTGACTAAGCGGACACCAAGTAGCATACTTTTTTATATATAGGAAGAAAACTGCGACGAAAATGCGTTCGTGTACCGTCCTCCTCACAGGGAACGTTCGCCACATAAGTGACTAGCACCCTTGGCTTTCAACCGAGAGGTCTTGGGTTCGAGTGCGTGGAACTCTCAATTTTGTCCTCCTTCCTTCCTTGCAAAAAAAGGGAAAGAAAATCAAAGACTTGGGAAGGTGTACAGAACAAACTAGAGGACCAGTAAAGAGACGTTGCCGAGTTTTAGAAAAAAGAAAGACGTGCTCCTGTAGCTGGTTCGAATCCAAACCTAGACTATGACTATATATGGTGCTATGCTACTCTGCAAGTAATGAAACTGACATATCCAACATTCGCTTCTCCTCTTCTCTACTTACTCTACCTAGCATCAGAAGCTCTGGCTGCAGCAACCATGTCCGCTGGCTGCTCGTCCACTTGCTCTTCAGCAGGCAACAGCCAGATATTCGCCAAGTCGCCACCCGTACCATCGCCTGTGGGTCTCATCACACCCTTGCCGGCATGCGCACTGCAGCCGATTGCTCATTGCAACCCGCTGCCATTGGTGTGGTGCCACTGCTGCCAATCACGCAGAGTCAGCCGTCGCGTCTCAACCACAATCCGCAACCCTGGTCGAGTCTTCTACAAATGCCCGAATCGTGGGGTAATAATATGTTTAAGTGTTGTTCTGCTGCTTTTAGTTGCTGATTTTTTTAATAGTTTGGTTGATGATCTTCCAATTTGATTCGTGCAGAAAAGGGAAGATTCATGTGATTTGTATTTCTGGGAAGTTGCTGATGTAGGGGTATGCAACTACACTGATTATTTCGTTAGCCGAGGAATCCCAATACCAGCAGGTTGGGGTGTTGGACAAGTAACTAAAGGAACGACAGAAGAGGAAGATGCAGAGCAGAAGTTTAAAGATGCAGCTCCTCTGATCATGGCCAAGCAACAGCTGCTGAACGGCCTTGACAGCAATGAGGAGATGAAAGAGCTTGTGAAGATAATGGGCAAAATTGATGTGCATTGTAGGATGATTGTCTCTTTATTTGCAGTGTATGTAGCACTCGTGATGTATTCGGTGGCTACGACATGAGAACTTTGCTGAAACTAGTAATGATGTAAACCTGTGTAGCAGGCTTGGCGTAGTTTTGTGAACATCTAATGATTTCTATTAACGGAAATTAGGGGGTATCCCCTTTTGCTCATATAAATAAATAAATAGCAGAGGCCCTGTCGGGTCAGCTTTGTTCTCATTCGAAGACGTTGAGCAAATTGCAGTCCAACAACAAACTATGTCATCAAATTCAAGTTTCACAACCAAATATGAGTTTGCTCTCAACTGCGGTCCCACAAGCGAGCTAAAACGCAAGACGAAGCATGTTCCATTCGGTGAGCGACATGGAGGGTCCAGCGTGCCGGGCTCCAACGCGAACGCGACAAGAGTGATGTATAGTCAAAACCAATTGACCGGTCATCACCGGAACCACTATTCACACTAGAACCTTCGCTGCTCGGCCTATGCCAGCCGCTGCCCTAAAACCACACCAAATCTCCAGCCCATTCCCCCACCTTTCGATCCCCTAGCCTGCATCAAGCGTCCCCTAGTTCGCCGGAAAGCAATGGTGCGCCGCAAGATCACTTACTACAAGATGCTAACACTAGAGCGCCGCGTAAAATCGCGGCAGCGGTCGGCGCCACGGACCTCCGTTCCCAAGCTTACTTTGCGGCGGGCCAATCCCCGAGTTCTCTGGAGCCAAGCTACGAGGAGGAGAAAGACGATCCAATGTTCACTGCAGAGGTCGTGGCGCAGAAGGCCCCCGATGGGTATGAGATGATGGACGTCGACTTCGTGCCGACGTCCGAGTCCCCCATGGTGTAGGCGGACCAATGGTTCCACATGACGATACTAAAGGAGGACCGAGAGGTAGAGGCTCAACTCGACGCGTAGCGCACGCATGCCGCTGCCATTGATGCTCTCCTGCAGGCGGAACAGGATGTCGTGGATGTGAACCGGGCGGCGGAGGCTCAACTTGAGGCAGAGCACGCGGATGCCGCTGCCATCGAGGCCCTCCTGCAGGCAAAACCGAACGTCCTGGAAATGAACTAGGCGGCAGAGGCTCGACTCGACGCAGAGCGCGCAGATGCCGCTCTCATTGACGCCCTCCTGCAGGCGGAACCGGAAGTCCTGGACTTGAACCGGGAGGCGGAGGCTCGACTTGACATGGAGCGCGCGGATGCCGCTGCCATCGAGGCCCTCTTGCAGGCGGAACCGGACGTCCTCGACTTGAACCGGACTGTGCTCTCGTCCGTGCAGAGCGCCCACACGCTCCGCTTGAACGAGTAGCTGGAGGCCGAGGACAACCACGGTGCGGAGACACATGTCGGTAGCGACGGCTGGTTCGCGCCGGTAGCCAAAGACGACGAGGCCGTCTCTTTCCGCTAGTAGTGATAGTTTTTCTTTATGTTGTTATTTTTATGGATCTTTTGCTGTGTAAAAACATACTATAGCCATGTTTGGATTATGGGGTTAGAGCTAATTTGGGTTAGTTGGGGGCTCAAATAACCCAAAAGTATCCAAACATGGAGGGTTAGAGTGGGTTAGTTGCATCTAATCCAACTATCCCGGTGGAGAGGTGCTTATTTGGGTTAGAGTGGGTTAGAAAATAACTCTAACTCTAACTGTGTTGGAGTATCCAAATAGGGCCATATTTGTTATGCTAGTCGCCTGACTTGGGTTAGTCTACCATTTCAGGCGGTTGGATGAATATCCTACGTCTCCTAACCCTTCTTTCCTTCTTCCTCACCTCTTCTTCTTCCCCAACAGACCACCGCACGGGCCGTACGGATACTCCCCAACATGCGGTTGGATAAACATACTCTATGAACAAAAATTATGTGTCAGCGATAGGATGGCTGAGTTTGGTTTGTTCACATGCGACAACACGTGTCAGTGAGGGTGCGTTCCCTTGGTTGGGTTTGCGGCGTGCAGGAGCGACTGTGTGAGGGTGCGGTGCGACCGCGGCGTGCAGGAGCGACCGTGTGAGGGTGCGGTGCGACCGCGACAGCCGTGCACAAGTGTACCTCCTTCTCATTTTGAAAACTTTAGGCAAGCTTGGCAAAAATGTGTGGTGAAGTTTGGCAATGCAAGGCCTAGACCCAAACAGGATAAGTACGTACGTACTAGGAGTACTAGTGTTAACAAATAAAGGCGGGGTTTTCCTTCGCGGGATTAAATCGATACAAATCCTCGTTTCGCGTGTCAGTTAATGCGTATTTTTTTCTCGAAAGACCAAAGAGCTAACCATCTCACTCCTCATCGCTTGACTAATGCAGCGCCATGCAAACGAACCTTCTCACTTCCGCATGCATGAAGGGGATATTAATGTCCTTGGTTGCTAACCCCATCAATTTTGCCTCGATTAGTGTTAGTGGCCCTTTGTAAATTGTAATTTTGATATACTGGCCTTGTGTACAAAAAAATGGAGGTAGTAACTATATTTGAATTCCTTGCCCATTGCGGTGACGTCGATGATTCTTTTTTGTGGTTTGGCGAAGTGTGTTCGACAGAGAACACCATTGAGGGAGACCACGGTAAGTCGTTCGCACGTGCCGCCTGCAAGCCGAGACAACCACCTTATTTGCATCCAGGAAGTCCTTTACTAGTACTACTACTAGGAGTACTACCGCAGTGAGATGGTTTCTCGAAGAATACGATGGAGAAGCGGAGTTAGCGAAGAGTGAAATGATGGTTGCTTCGTCCGCGCTTTGTGATTTGACGCCTCACTGCTTTGTGATTTGTGATAGAAGGGACAGGGGAGTAGACTCTGTGCTCTATACTGTACTACATGCGTCCAAGCATGGGAGAAAGAGGAGAGACGTTGCATTTTTCTATTCCTTCAATCAATCAATCATGGAGCTTCGGTTCCATCTTTTTGGCTTTGGCAACACTGTCCACAAATGGTTCCCACGATGCCAAAAGCTATTTTCACATTTGGCTACACATTGTGGATGCCCTTAACCATACCACTTGGTTTTGCTCCTGTGTGCTATCTATACAAATCTCAATTATATTGATCTAAAAAATGATAGAATCAAAGATTAGTAAAAAGGAGGTGATTTTGCCGCGCAGATGGCGCAGGAGATTTCTTATTTTCGGAGGACGTTGTCCTGGCGGTTTGCTAACATGCGGTCCCACGTGTCAGTGCTTTACCAAGCCGATCCGCGTCCCACATGAGGCAGAACAATGACAGAAGCAACACGTGGTTAAGTTGAAGAAGATGAGGGAGAAGCGGATTCAGCAACGAGTGAAATGATGGTTGCTTCGTCCGTCCAACTTCTTTTTTAGCATTATTACTTTGTCCCTCCAACTTAACTGCGGGAAAGGTGCAGCTTTGTGATTTAATGCCTCATTGCTCATTACTACGCCGCCGCCATGACTGGGGTGCTTCACCCCGGCTGCTCTGCACTATATTTCGGTATGGCACATAGACCCGGTAGCTTGATGTCCCACATGTTGGCGAAAGGGACTAGAAGATTTATGAAAGAGAGTGCTCCACTCTTACAATGGAGGAGTAGACGACACGACGGCCCAGTGAACTATCACTTGTACTCTATAGTACTATAGTTTTGCTGTTTCGCACGATCCATCGATACAAACCCGATTAAACAGGAAAGAGCGGGATTTTTCCCGCGCGGTAGATGATACTGGCCATACATTTCAAAGGCAATTTTAATGTATGCAAACTAAATTATTATAAGTAACAATATGATATCTAGTAAAACCAAAAACACATATGATTTATTGTGTTAGAGTCTAGTAGTAGTGCTGTATTGCATAGTTGTTAGGTGTAACATGCGAGAACGTGTAGAGATGTAGTTTTGGAGGGCCTACAGAGAGAAAAGCGTAATATGGTCACCGAACTTCAGAATAAGCTGATTACAGTCACTATATACGTTTTGCGGTGATTATCCGGTCACTTGCTCACAGTTTAGCATCGGGTTGCACTCTGTTGACCAGCCAAATAGTCTGCATGGCACCATGTTGACTATTTAAATTGACCACGTTCCTTGTGGGTCCCACCTATCAGTTCACCTAGGGAAAAGGTCAGATAAACACAAATTTATGCAGGTGCGACAAGGCTCCAACCCGTGTGTGGGAATCACCTGGTTGTGTATGTGTCTATCAAGGCCTGATTTGTGCGCATGCACGTGTAGGTTAAGCACTTGAGCGTGAGAGTGTGTGTTGGTCGTGTGGTGTACTGGTGTGTGCATGCATGCATGCGTGTGTGCGTGTGAGTGTTGCGTGTGTGCGTGGCTGCGTGTGTACGTGTGAGTGTTGCGTGCGTGCGTGGGTGCATGTGTTTGTGTGAGTGTTGCATGGATGCAGTTCGCGTGCATGCATGCGTGTGTGTATAATCACCACACCAACTCATGTGTGTTAAAACAGACGGCTCAGCATACCAATACAAGGCCACCTTGTCCGCTGTGCCCACGGTCATGACTTCGAACCACCGTCAAAATATATTTTTGTTGTTTGTTTTCATTCTTACTAGCAAGATGCCCGTGCATTGCACGTAACATCAAGATGCATTTGTATGACTTGTTTATCTTGTGAGAGAAAAGGATGAACGAGGGAAGACCTTATTTGCAAATGTGGAGATGTGTGTGGGTACCTTTTTGCAAAATTGCCATAGTTTCTTACCTATCCATCAGATATAAATCGGACGACCTATATTGCAGGATGGCAGGCACACCATCATCACCAACTCTATTTTTTATAAGAGTGTATTTTATGTATTTTATAAGATTGTGGATGTAGAGTAGATACAAGTCGACAAGTGGGCATGATGGTAGTGAGATAATGTGATGCAACACTAGAGGTGCCACTTGGAGCGTTTAACTGGTCAACTAGTCATGTCATGAGCAAATACAAAGTTGTACGGTGAGCCCGTGACTGTATAATAACCACTAAACGTAAATGGTGACCGTAATGAGTGGATTATGAAGTCCAATGTATGTATCATGCTTTCGCTTCAAATACAATGATCGTCATTGCATATATCGCGAGAGAAAGATGAAACGTGCGTGAATTTTCTGGGGGCTTACTTTTAGAGGACCTGGAGATAGTTTTGTGTGCATACGTGAAAGGGGCGTACAGAGGGGGTATGCGATGGAGAGAGAGATGCTCTTCGTTTCTCTTTATTATGACTAACTTTGTATATAGTATAAAAATATACAAATTCATAGTGCGGAATAAATATCATTGTAGGCACCATGCGATGCAAATTAGCGTTCGTACTCCCCCATATAACTTTGTAATGTTGTATATATGTAGAAACTCTAAAATAATTTTTTGGCCACACTTTATTCAAAAGGAATGTTGTATGCGAAATAAACGTGAAGAGAGGGCTTTTTAGATCAATGGGGTACGTGATGTAACATGTGTGAATGTGTAGTTTATGCATTTGGCGGGGCCTAGAGAGGTATGTGTGTGTATTACGTATTCGAGAGAGGCATGGATAGAGGGGCCGATGGGGGGGCGTGGGAGAGATAGCACGAGAAATGAGAGTGGTCTAGAGAGAGAGACGAATATGGCGTCACGACAAGAGATTCCATTCCCTTGAGTGTGTATATGCAAGGGGGGAGGGAATAGAGGCACCAGGAGAAATTTTCTGTGTGTTTGGTGTTTGTGTTGGTATGTGTGGGTGTGAGAAGATAATGAGACGTGGGGGCAGAGGGTGTGTCACCGTGTGAGGTCCGGTGGGTCGAGGTGAGGCCCTTCGTTCGGTTCCGTCCTGCGCCACATTGGTCGGCCCATGACACATTTAGGAAGACCCATGGATGACTAGTCGTACAAGAGAAAGATAGCAGAATTGTGAATGACTACGTGTCCACTGACAAAGCCGGCTAGGATTTGTAACCCTAGGTTCTTGGACTAAGGTAACCCCTTTGTCTCTAATATTACTATTCATCCAACCTAACTTTAAGGGGCATCCTACAGAATGCTCTGCTAGAATCATACTCGTCGATTAGGAAGAGAGGTGTGAGATAATGTGTGAGAGACATGCGTAAAGATAATGTGCGTACATGAGACACGTAGGCAGGTCCATGTATATAGAAAGGGTCGATGAGGATTGTGCATGTGTATGTTTGCGAGAGGAAGAGTGCTTGTGATAAAGGTTAGTGAAAACAGTTGTAAATGGTTACGAGAAGGAGGGAGGGTTATATCTAGAGCATGTGTGCGAGAAAGACACCTCGGGAGAGAGTGTGTGAGCATGTGTGAGAGACCACCGATGGAGAGTGAAACTACACGTAAAAGACTGCTCTACACATTGATTAAAGATAAAAATTGTATCCAAATATTAGGATGGGATCATGATATTTGCAATTTGCGTAAGGAGCGGTCATTGATCCATCAGACATCTAGATTCTATCGAATTTGAGCATGTCTATGTTATTATTTGACACAATTGATCCACATAGTTAGTATTTTGAACTCCAGACAATGCATCGCTTTAACAATCAAATATAAACGTGAGTATAGTTCATGTTGTGTGTGTAAAGCACATTATACATACGAAAGTTACACAATGGACATTTATAAATAGCTAGCTATGAACTAGCATACATTTGAATTCAACTTAAGGTGGTTTAAAAAAATCGGATTCAACATGAAGTCCATTCAATTATTTGAATTTGATATCATGGCATTTTTAAACCATACCTAAATTATGGAGGCACCAATCTTTGCTCTGATTTTGTACATAATAGCATATGTAGTCGTGTACAAAACAGATTCAAATTTAGATCCTCCATTCCAAAATAATTGTAGTTATAGCATTTTCAAGTGTCAAAATTTCAAAAAGAAGTAGATAATTTAATGAGGTTTTCAAACATACAAGGTCAAATATAACGTTGTCTACTTAGGTCAATCCTCATAGTTCAAGAGTACTCTAAACGTGAATGCTTGTGTTTCAAAATTTCGAACGAAGCGCCAAAAGAGCCTCTACTCGCCCGAAACCGCGTGAGAGCAGTGTTTGGTAGTACAAGGAAATTACTTTTCTAATAACTCCGACCCGTGAAACCTACCGGCCCGACGTCCAAAGGTCTAAACTGGGGTAGGTTTGTAGCTTCATCTAGATGCAACACAACCACCTCCGAAAAACATTCATACACAATGGCCGCCTAAGCACACATGCGCGCGGCCAAAATCGCTCCCGCCCACTATTTGGGACACCCGGGATTACCATCCTACCCACGACTCGCGGTAGGTCCGAAATTTAAGAGGGGGGCAAAGTTTGTACTTTCCCCAAATTTCAAACAAGCGTGTCCCATCTTCTGTTCAAAAAAGCCAAAAACAAGCGCGTCCCAGACCGAAACATGGTTCCCCCCACCCGTCCGATTCCCCATTCATACTCTGTGGGCGCCAAAACTACCTCTCCACCAGTCGTGAAACCCTGGCGTCCTCCGTCCGCCACCCCATCCCACCCATCAACCGCCGCCCTCCTCCATCACGCCGGAGCCGATACCCCGACGTCGTTGTCCACTGCAACCTCAACCGCAACGCCCTCCACGGCTAGTAGTTGAATCCGAGGCCGAACCGTCCGTACCCGAGCCAGTTCAACCATGCCGTCCTGCGTCTCACCGCTGCCGCTCCAACTTCGCCACCCTCCACCGCACCGGAGCTGTTCCTGCTACGCCGTCCTTCGCCGCCTTGGATCTGCTTCCCCTCCGCCGACATACGGCCACGGCAACACAATCAAAAATTTGGCCATGGGTTCGTCCAAGCCTACACCCTCCAGAACATCGGTTTCCCCGGTAAAAAGAAGAAGATCGGTGCGACATGTGGAGGTGACCACACCGGTAACCGAAGAAGGTACTCCTCTTCCCTTATTCGTGCAAATCTTACGTCTCTGCTTGCACGGTATTCATCCCACAGAAGACACTAGTTGACCGCTTCTTCTTGATACTAGATGTTCCTAGTAACTCGCGATGCACAAGGTTTCTCCTCATATACTATTTCACCTTAGCTAGAGGTCCGTCGCCCCCCTGAATTTCAATTTCTGGCCAGTTGATTCCCAATTAACGGAAGCATTCCCCGGCGTAACAGGCGCTAGTACGACTATTACGCCGGGGAAGCAGCGCCTTGGTGTTTATCTTAGGGGCGTCTGTGGCCTAGAGCTACTGGCGCCCGATCCGGAGGTCGGCCGGGATTAAAGGGATGGCCTGGGGGCGCTGCCAAGCACGGCAGTGGTGTGAGGTCGATGGGAGGGCGGGGCGGCGGAGGCACGGATCTGGGCCGGTGGTCACTGGCGGTTCAAGAAAGATCGTCAACAATGACTGGCGGGAGGTAGACGAAGGCCATCTGCCCGTTCCTTATAGATCAAACGGTTCATTAAAAAAATCGACTGACCTATTTATTTTTAGTTGACTGTTATCTTAGATATGACCACATGTGGTGGTGTGCTGGAGGAGTACCTGAATTTCCTGTGCTCATATATTACAAAATCATACGGAGTAGAATCTAATTTTGTTTGCCATGCAATGTTGTGGAGCTATCATATGTCTCCTGTCATTTATTTTTCAGCCACCTGCTATGTGCTACTTTTACAGTGCACTAGTTCTGCACACACTTCACCCATACTCTCACTATTGTGTTTTTATGCAAGGGTATTTCAGAGTCTGCCGAAAGAGAAGCAAAAAAGAAAAGAGATAAGTCGTGCTAGCTTTCTACGCGGCTAGGCACGACACGTTACAACACTATAAAGGGTGCAGTGTCAGCAGATGGAGACGGTAAACGTTGCTCTGGAGTTGATGACCTCACTCGCAATGAACCACCATCCCAGGTGCTTGCTTTAACTTTGCGGTGTCATATGTGGTTGCATGTTCCGTATGGTGTCTAGCTTGTATTCGAAAGGACGAAGTCGGTCTTTATTAAGATAAGGAAAGATATTTTTACATGAACCACCATCCCGTGAGCACTAGAAGACAAATAGCTAGTCAGGGCACTGGCCGAGCTAGTGACAAGCCCATCAAAGATAGGCATCACCTGGAAGCCAACTAAAAAGTCGCGATGGTGGCGAAGCAGCCCGCCTCCCACCAGGCTCTCAGGTCCTAGATGATCATGTTCACCACTCCAGTCGGATGTCTAGCTTGTATTGCTTCCAATTTGGTTAAATTGCATCTGCTTAGCTTACACATTATACCTTTGAATATGACATGCCTTTCTGTTTTTGGTACATACTAGTACATTTGTGTATTAACCATGTTCTTACATCAAACTAATGTTCTTGTGTATCCCTCATCAATCACTTATGACGAGGCAGGCAGGCAGGCAAAGGGACTACTCCTCATTTAAAGAATGCAGCGTCAGCCTCCCGACATGATTCTCAAGAAACAAAAATGCTAGATGAAGATAGTGAACGTAGCTCTGTAGTTGATTACAGCATTTCCCCTGCACTAGCATCGCAGGTGCTTGCTCTAACTTGGCAGCGTGATATGTGGTTGCATGTTGCATATGGTGTCTAGATTGTAATTCTTCCAATCTGGTTAAACTGCATGTGCTAGTCTGCTTAGCTTATACTCCTGTAAATGTGACATTATACCTGTTAATGTGACATGCCTTCCTGTATTTAGTACATAGTACATCTGTCTATTAAGCATGTCCTTACATAAAACTATTGTTTTTTTTGTATCCCGCATCAATCAATATGACAAGACACCTTTAGTATATGCAGTGCGATATTAGTTGCATCTTTCATATGATTTATAGCATGCGCTGCTTCTAATTTGTTGAAATTCCATTTATGATGGGACGCTTTTAACTTGGCAGAGTCATATTGGTTGCATCTTTCATGTGATGTCTAGCTTGCATTGCTTCTTATTTGCTAGAATGGTTTCTGCTTAGTTTACACAAACAGTTGTGAACATGCCATGTCGTCCTGTTTTTCGTACATATTCCATCCTGGTATCATGTGTTTGCCTTACATCAAAGTAGTGATTGTCAGTATCATGCATGAATGACTTCTGAAGAGAGAATTTTATTGCTTTTTCTTGTCGGTTTTACTTGACAATTCAAAATAAATAAAGCGGAAGGAAGTTAGCAAGGCAGCAGATAAAGGTGCTCCTTCTGAATGGAGGGCCTCTACAGTTTCTACTCCTACACACCCCCAAGATGATTTCCAAGACAACACATGCATAGACACTCAACAAAGCTGTGTTTATGATGAGCACGTCTCCCCTAGTGCAGCATCACTGGTGCTCCCTCTAACTTGGCACTGTTATATTTGGTTGCATGTTATGTGTGATGTCTAGCTTGTATTGCTTCTAATTTTGTTGAATTCCATCTGCTTACTTTACACATTATACTTGAATAAGACACGTGTTCCTGTTTCTAGAACATACAATATCTGTCTACCACACCATGTTCTTACATCAAATTACTACTGTTGTGTAACCTGCAACAATCACTTATCATAAGACACGTTTGACTTCGGAGTGTGATATATGTTACATCTCACATTCTTTTCTAGCTTGTACTACTAATTTGTTGAAATGACACTTATGACGAGACAGTTTTAACTTGGTAGAGTGATATTCATTGCATCTTTCATACGGTGTCTAGCTTTCATTGCTTCTAATTTGTTGAAATGCCTTCTCCTTAGTTTACACATCATAAGCTGCGAATATGCAATGGCACTAATGACGAGAGACCTCTAACATGGTAGTGTGATGTTGTTTGCATCTTGCATATGATTTATTTCTTGTACTGCTTCACATTTGTTTAAATGACATTTATGATGAGACACTGTTAACTTGGCAGAGCGATATTTGTAGCATCTTTCATATGGTGTATACCTTCCATTGCATTGCTTCTAATTTGGTGAAATGTCTTCTTCTTAGTTTACATATCATAGTTCTGGTTATCTCTTCCATCCTGTTTTTCATACATATTACATCCTTCTATCATGTGGTTGTCTAACATCAAAGTTCAGTTCGTCTGCATCATGCATCAATTTGTTCTGAAGAACTAAATTGTTATTCGTTTTTCTTGTCGGCTTGACTTAACATGGCACAGAGAAAGAGAAAGAAACACAAAATGGCAGGGAATGAGAAGCGGATGAATCCTCCAGATTCTACTGGTACTGATGGTGCAATAGAAGGTGAAAGTCCAGCAGAACATTCTACAAACACGACATCCCATGCTATACGAGCTGCAAAAAAAGCCAAACGGAAACAAATAGCTGCCACCAAACAAGCAGAGAGAGCCCTAGTTCTTGCAACACCTACCATAGTACTACCAGCTGCACGACTTACTCATGCGTCAACTAAGCTAGCAGCACGTTCCTAGGCTCCGTTGCCACCTGACACTACTTCCCAAGCACTCTTGACACAAGACGAGTTGGCAATATCAAATGAACCTTGTGGGCTTCAACAGCAAGAAGGTAGTTGCTGGAGTCAAGTTACAGTTGCATGCTTCTTTATATGTAGTCTCACAGTTTGATGTACACTAACACTTCCTATGTTCATTGTTGGACTAGCACCTAGGCCTAAGAGGAAACAAACATCAGGGATAATGCTCGATAGGTTAACTAAATCTAGAGGAGGAAGAATGGAGATCCGTTTTGAGGCAGGTTTAAGAAGGCCACGTGATGCTACAGAGTCAGCCAAGTTAGTATCAGAGGCAGGCCGTTAGGTGTCATGTACGTATTCTCCCAACATGGATATAGTACAGGAATGACAAAGACAAAACCCAGTTCAGCACCTTCCTCGACAATTTATCTGGAAGTATGGTCATGTATGGAAACTATTAATATCGTCTTGCTCTGTCCCATACTTTCTAGGTTGCTGATAATGAGACTCCCATAATTTTCAACAGATGAGATTCAAGTTGGATAGCCAAGATGATGCAACAAGACAAGCTTGCACCCATGTTTTCAAGTCTGCTCTACGACAGTATCGGTATAACTTGAGGAAAACTCACTTTGAAGGCAAGGCTAACAGTGAACTTTCCCAAACATCTCTAGTGGAAAATATATCGGATGAAGCCTGGAGGGGCCTTGTTAAACACTGGTCTGATCCGAAGTATCAGGTACCTTATATATATGTGATCAGATCACATGTTGAAGTCCTATTTACGCATGTGCCACACAAATCTATCTTCTTGTAGGTGAACTATTCAAAGAACAAGGCCAACCGTACGAAAGTGAAATTCCATCAGATGACAGGATCTCGTAGCTATATTGCACACTGCGAGGCTCTTGTAATTAGCTGCTATTTCACTCTTTTCGCTGTACCATATTATCAGATCTATATTGACTTGTTCGAAATGCAGAGGAAAGCCCGCAAGGACCAAAAAGTACCTGAACCAAATGCTATGGAAATCTTCAAGGACTGTCACACCAGCAAGAAGAAGGGCATGACTACACCAGTCAAAGCCGCTGTTGTAAGTCCTTAATCCTCATGCCTTTTAACCACTACTTACTCTGACTTGTGCCTTGAACTGCATGGTTTGCAGCCAATGTCTATTACTCTTTTCAATTTTATACACAATTGTCTTAGCATATCATTGCACCTTACAAGGTTTAAAAGAGAGGAGTGATGTTCCTTTGATATTGACCCGTAATCTAGTTCCGTGCTGGACTTGCCCACACAACGTTACAATTGCCTGTTTGTTTGTTCTCAGTTGTTTTGTGATATGAATGATGTCATACTATGCTTACCGTATTATAAAATTTGTCTCTTTATCCTTAGCCCTCAATACAATGTGAAGAAATAGACAATACATTAGCGATGGTACATGGTCATATGTTTGGAACCTGGTTTTATTATGTACTTTGCAATAAAATACAACTAATATTTTACATGGGTTCACCAGAATAAGTTCTGTATATACACCAAAGCTATTTTTTTTGGTTTTGCTGCCTCCTTAATATCTTCTGTTCTGGTACTACTAATGTAAAACCTCAACTTTTCAGCGAGCTATGGAAAAAATGGTGGAACCGCCACCTTCTGAAGGTGGCGAGGAAACTATAACCGCAATGTCAGCTCTTGCTGCAGTGGGTCAGTACCTATCCACTAACAGTGCCGAAAGCATGTTCCTGCGTAATACTGTGTTGGTTGTTAAGGCAATATCGTCCAAACTGCCTCATGATCAAGATATGCAAGCTCAAAGCAATGTTGTATCTGTGCTCCAGACACAAGTCCATTCCCTAACAGAGGCCCTTTGTGAAACAAGGAGAAACATTGCTAATTGTCGTCAAGATATGCATGGTTTTGAAACAAGACTATCAGACATTTGCTATGTTGTTTAGGAGCCTAGGGGAAATGAAGGCGAGGGTTATGGTGCTCCATCGAACAATACAACATGAAAACATAACAGTCAGGTCAAATGAACCGAGCTTCTGAACTTCTGGTGGTGCATTTATCTGCTAGACTATTAAGTTTTATGCCAACCTTCCTTTTGTTATATAGTTGTAATTTGTTTTGGTGAGATACAAAATTTATTCTTAACGTGTAGCCACCGGCTGAAGAAAACAGCAAGCCATTTTCGTATAGTGTAGGGTGTTCCCTATATTTGCACTGGTGGCGATCTTTGATGCCGAGTGGATGTAATGTGTGCAATCGCCTTAATAGCCTAGCGTTAGTTTCTGCCTTATTTATTTCCTAGTCTTCTTTTTCCCTGGTTTGCTAGTGGCCGCAATTACCATGGGCCATATACGGGTTGTAAGATCCATGCGTCTCCTACGGGCGGTCGATAAATGGGCCTGTAATCGGTGGGCCTCGGGCCGTTGATAAATGGGCCTGTAATTGGTGGGCCTCGAGCCATCGGATAAATGGGTCTACATGGGCCGTAATCGGGCGTAATTGGTATCGGCCCAGCACGGTAACGGGCCGTTAACATGTCGTAGGACTGCAAAAGCTTAATTCTGTCACAGGCATAACGGGTTGTTAATGGGCCAGAATATAGGATGGGCTGGCCAGAAACGGGCCGACTCTTGCCATGGGCCGAATTTGGCCCATTAGGGTAACAGGCGAGTAACGGGCCGACTCTTGCCATGGGCCAAATTTGGTCCATTTGGGGAACATACCAGTAACGGGCCGACTCTTGCCATGGGCCAAATTTTGCCCATTAGGGGGATAGGACAGTAACGGGCCAGAAGTAATAGAGGGCCGAAAAGGAGCCCAAGAACGTATGGGCCGTCACTAGGCCGAAAGCTAACACGGGCTGGTAACGACACATGTAAATCACGGGCCGTTAACGGGTACAAAGAAAATTACTGTTCATTATGGGCTAGAGCCACCGTGGGCGTGTAAAGGGCCGAAAGATACGAAGGCCTCATATGGGCTGAAAGACATCATGGGCCATACATGGGCCGAAAGTGAAATGGGCTGGTGTTATATTCGACGGCCCACATGACGTTGTTGGGCCGATTTCCTTTAGTGCCTAACAGGCCGTGAGTTAACGGGCCATAAAATGGGCTATTTGCGAAGAGACCATTAACAGGCTTTTCATGGGCCAACCCGCTAACTTTTGACCAAGTCAAACGGGCCGGCTTTGTAAGCTAAATGGACCAGTGGTGGGCCGTGGCACGTGTCGACATATCATAGGCGCCTATCTGACCCACTGACGAGCTGACACGTGTTTCGTCCGGCCAATAAGAATTTTACATGTGGAAATTTCCCATTGGTTGGGGCGGTTAACGGGTTATCGGGTCCAAACCCGACCCGATAGCTTAACGGCGTTCCGTTACGGTGGATGCCACGTGTCGGTCATCCTTGACGAAAGCACTTCTGTGACGCGCGAATTATCATCATGGAAGTGGACACTTCCGTGATGATAATTTTGGTAATGTCATGGAACACTTCTACGACAGCACAGGTATGGCTATCTTGATTCTGTCATAAAATCGTCATGAATGTACATGCATGAAAAAAACGCGACCTACTATGACAAACACGTATCATCACGGAAGTGTATTTTTTTGTAGTGCTAGGAGGACCGTAGACACGACCCAGAGTGCCAATTTGGCCTCTGGCGTCACCCAGTTCGTGGTCGTGGACGCCGTCCGCGGTGCACCACTGCCCCGCCATAAAAGGCCTCCCCGAGCATCCCTCCGGACGCCCTTTGCTCCCTATTCCTCCAGTACACCTCCCGAGCCAACCCGCTCCTCTCCGTGTGCCCTCCATCCACCTCCCTGGCCGAAGTGCCGCCATTGGCCTTCGCTAAAATTTGAGCTATCCAAAGCTTTCCCTCTCCCCTAGACACTCGAGTGCCCTCACATTGCCACCGCGACGACCCCTATTGCCACCATTCTTCCCCTAGGACGTCGTGCGCACGAGGCCAATGGTGGCCAACGGCCTTCTCTGCGGTTGTCTAAGTCGTTGCCACTACGACTCTCCCCGGCAAGCTTGCGTTATCCAAGTGGATATGACTCATCTCCCCGAGCACGCCAGTGGCTGTACCGCTGGAAACGGTGGCCGATAGCGCCGACGGTCGCCGTCGACGCCTCCCCTGCATCTGCTCTGTTCGAGCGGGAGGTGGGAGACAAGCCTGCCAGCGGGCCCTGCCTGTCGGCCGACTAGTGAGGCTGAGTTGCTGACAGTTGGGCCTCACCTTGTTTAAGTGGAGACTGGCTCAGCTAGTAATCGTCTTCACTCGGAGAAAACGTATTACTGTGAGTACGCCTTTGATGTCGGCAGCCCCGCGCGCGGCTGAGCAGCTAGGTCGCCCCAGTTGTAGCTCGCCACTAAGTTGCGCCTAATGCGTGCTGCCGCCGCTCCAATTTGGCCCATTTAGGTATAATCTTTTTTTCTTTTTCTTTTCTAGAGAACTATTCAAATCTCTAGAGAATTCAAATGAGTTCCAAATTTGATGATTCAAAATCCCAGACTATCCTAAAATCCTTCTCTATTTAATAGGCTACATTGAACATTTTTACTATGCATAGTTTCCACTGGATCTATTGACTATGTCATTTATTCACATAAGTCAACTTAAAAAATCCATATGTTATTTATTTCAACTCCAAATCCAGTGAAACCAATTTTAAATGTTTCTAAAATCATGCCTTGTTTAATGAGTGCCTTTTTTTTATTTTACAAAAAGACATTTCTGTAGACTCCTTGCAGATTCATTTTCCCTTGATTCCACCAAATTGAAATGTTCATAATCCTTGTTAATCCAAATCCAGTAGAACCACTTTGTTTATTTTTCATATAACTAGAGGTGTCCTAGAAAAGTGGAATTCCTATTTTTAAGCGCACTCTTATTTTATTTCTTGTTGAGTTGCTTATTGTGATTGCTTTCAAGGATAGTTGATGAAGTAGATGGAGTGCTTGGAGAAGGACCAGAAGATTTAAAGACTTTGCTGAGCCAAGCAAGCAACCCTTTAACAATGATGACCCCTTTTGTCATAGTTGCATTTTCTAGTTGCATCGAATGCATGATATCTTGGTGGTGGCAACCTTTCTAGGATTCCCTACATTTTCATGTTTCCATTCATACTTGCATTGTTCATGACTCTACTCTTGCTTAGAGTTATGTTATTGGGAAGTAGATAGATGCTTGTAGAAGTTTTGGCTACGCAAACTGGGGCATGTTATGCATGGAAAGAAACAAGTGTAGTTTGACAAATACTTTCGAAAATCCCAATGGGTGACACTAATGCCCTTGGGTCATGATGAGCTAGGTGACTACTTGGTGAAGAAGTGGTGTACCGAGGCAAGTGGAGTGTGTTGTTTTCGAAAACGGATTAGATTTAAGAGTTGTCGACCTTCCCAACCGAACATGCGCAACCACACTACCCTTGTATGGGAGGGGGACATTACTGATTACCTAGTTCATGATAGAATGGAGCCCGCATTACTAGTGGTGGGAGTGGCGTGGTCACTGTCGAGACGGGGGCCATGTTTGGATAGGCGGCCATGACTATTTTTACATGGCACCGGAAACACCGTTAGTACCCCCGTGCATGGGTTATGCGGTGAGTCTGGGAGTGTGGCTCAGAGTTAAATTTGTGAGAATGGTTGGCACGGTGGATGGTGCCAATCAAGTGAACTATATGTTAGTCACGGCTAGAGAAAGGTAGTGATCGGGTGCTTACCCCAGGTACTTAAGGTACCACTAGTAATGGATGACACGAAAGTTCCCTTATCTTGTGGGTAAAGTGTGCAACCTCTATAGAGTGTAAAGCTATTTGAATAGTCGTGTCCACGATCAAGGACAGTTGGGTAGCGCTGCTTAAACTATGTCTGGATTTTACAAAAGTGTGGGTCGAGAAATGTTGTGCTGAGATTCATGACGAAGTCACGATGAGCCCGAGACTAGGTTGTCTATAACTCTTTCTCGATGTTGTTGTATATAACTTGCTAATACTTGTTGCAGATGCATACATGATTTCTAAGCAATATTGATCATACTTGCATAAGAAAAAGTAGCTTTACGCAAAAATGCCGACTTAGGAATAAAGCCTCGCATATTATTATGTTTCAATCATGGGTTGCTTGCGACCACATTCAAAAGTATTCATTGGCTTGTCCCTGGCTATTAAATTGGCCAGACATGGAAGAGCAGGAATTTGAAGAAGAGTTCTTCTGTGACGAACATGCGAACTAGGACGCTTTCCCAATCAAAATGCTTGTAGGGATAAGGGATATGGCATAGGTCCAAGTTATTGACGAAGATTTCCACTACGACATTTTATTTGGTGTTTATCCCTTGAGGCTTTATCTATGTAAGACTTGACGATGACGGTCCTATTTGTGTAAGTGAAGGAAATATGCCCTAGAGGCAATAATAAAGTTGTTATTTTATATTTTCTTATTCTGATAAATGTTTATTATTCATGCTAGAATTGTATTAAACGGAAACTTGATACATGTGTGAATACCTAGACAAAACACCGTGTCCCTAGTATGCCTCTACTTGACTAGCTCGTTGATCAAACATGGTTAAGTTTCGTAGCCATGGACATGAGTTTTCATTTGATAAACGGGATCACATCATTAGGAGAATGATGTGTATGAGAAGACCCATCCGTTAGCTTAGCATAATGATCGTTCAGTTTCATTGCTACTGCTTTCTTCATGTCAAATACATATTCCTCCGACTATGAGATTATGCAACTCCCGGACACCGGAGGAATGACTTGTGTGCTATCAAACATCACAACGTAACTGGGTGATTATAAAGATGCTCTACAGCTATCTCCGAAGGTGTTTGTTGGGTTGGCATAGATCGAGATTAGGATTTGTCACTCCGAGTATCAGAGAGGTATCTCTGGGCCCTCTCGGTAATGCACATCATATGAAGCCTTGCAAGCAATGTGAATAATGAGTTAGTTATGGGATGATGCACTACAGAACGAGTAAAGAGACTTGCCGGTAACAAGATGGAACTAGGTATGAGGATACCAATGATCGAATCACAGGCAAGTAACATACCGATGACAAAGGGAATAACGTATGTTGACATTGTGGTTTGACTGATAAACATCTTTATAGAATATGTGGTGACCAATATGAGCATCCAGGTTCCGCTACTGGTTATTGATCAGAGAGTTGTCTCGGTCATGTCTTCATAGTTCTCGAACCCGTAGGGTCCACATGATTAACGTTCAATGACGATATGTATTATATAAGTTATGTGCTTTGGTGATCGAAGGTTGTTCGGAGTCCTGGATGAGATCTGCTACCTCTTGAGCACTGCGTTGGTTTTCCCTTGAAGAGGAAAGGGTGTTGCAGCAAAGTAGCGTAAGTATTTCCCTTAGTTTTTGAGAACCAAGATATCAATCCGGTAGGAGGCTCCTCAAAAGTCCCTCGTACCTGCACAAACAAACAAGAACCTCGCAACCAACGCGATAAAGGGGTTGTCAATCCCTTCACGGTAACTTGCGAAAGTGAGATCTGATAAAGAAAATAAGATAAGATAAATATTTTTGGTATTTTTATGATATAGACTGAAAAGTAAAGATTGCAAATAAAGATACATCTGAAACTTATATGATAAAAGATAGACCCAGGGGCCATAGGTTTCACTAGTGGATTCTCTCAAGATAGCATAAGTATTACGGTGGGTGAACAAATTACTGCCGAGCAATTGATAGAAAAGTGCATTGGTATGAGATAATCTAGGCATGATTATGTAGATAGGCATCACATCCACAACAAGTAGACCGAATCCTGCCTGCATCTACTACTATTACTCCACACATTGACCGACTCCTGCCTGCATCTAGAGTATTAAGTTCATAAGAATAGAGTAATGCATTAAGGAAGATGACATGATGTAGAGGGATAAACTCAAGCAATATGATATAAACCCATCTTTTTATCCCTGATGGAAACAATACAATACGTGCCTTGCTGCCCCTACTGTCACTGGGAAAGGACACCGCAAGATTGAACCCAAAGCTAAGCACTTCTCCCATTGCAAGAAAGATCAATCTAGTAGGCCAAACCAAATTGATAATTCGAAGAGACTTGCAAAGATAACCAATCACACATAAAATAATTCAGAGGAGATTCAAATATTTCTCATAGATAAACTTGATCATAAACCCACAATTTATCAGATCTCGACAAACACACCGCAAAAAGAGTTACATCGAATAGATCTCCAACAAGATCAAGGAGAACTTTTTATTGAGATTCAAACAGAGAGAAGAAGCCATCTAGCTAATAACTATGGACCAGAAGGTCTGTGGTAAACTACTCACAACTCATCGGAGAGGCCTTGGAGATGATGTAGAGGCCCTCCATGGTCGATTCCCCCTCCGGCGGAGCACCGACGAAGGCTCCAAGATGGGATCTCGCGGATATAGAAGATTGTGGTGGTGGAAATAGTTTTTTGTGGTGCTCCTGGATGTTCTCGGGGTACGTGGATATATATAGGAGGAAGAAGTAGGTCGGTGGAGCCACGATGGGCCCACGAGGGTGGGGGCGCGCCCACCGCCCTAGGGCACGCCGGGCACCCTCGTGGCCGCCTCGTATGCTTCTTGACGTCCACTCCAAGTATCCTGGATTGCGTTTGTTCCAAAAAGATCGCTCCCGAAGATTTCATTCCGTTTGGACTCCGTTTGATATTCCTTTTCTTTGGAACACTGAAATAGGCAAAAAACAACAATTCGGGCTGGGCCTCCGGTTAGTAGGTTACTCCCAAAAATGATATAAAAGTGTAAAGTAAAGCCCATACATCCAAAACTGGTAATATAATAGAATGGAACAATCAAAAATTATTGATACGTTGGAGACGTATCAAGCATCCCCAAGCTTAATTCCCGCTCGTCCTCAAGTAGGTAAATGATAAAAATAGAATTTTTGATGTGGAATGCTACCTAGCATAATTCTCAATGTGATTTTCTTTATTGTGGCATGAATGTTCAGATCCAAATAATTCAAGACAAAAGTTCATATTGACATAAAATTAATAATACTTCAAGCATACTAACAAAGCAAACATGTCTTCTCAAAATAACATGGCTAAAGAAAGTTCAACCCTACAAAATCATATAGTTAGGCTATGTTTCATTTTCATCATACAAAATACTCCCATCAAGCACAACTCCGGTTTCGGTCAAGCAAATTGTTCATACTTTTTAACGCGCTTTAGCCTTTTTCAACTCTCACGCAATACATGAGCGCGAGCCGTGGATATAGCACTATGGGTGGAATAGAATATGATGATGGAGGTTGTGTGGAGAAAAAAAAGAAGAAAGCCGCATGTTCACGAGGCTAATCAACGGGCTACGGAGATGCCCATCAATTGATGTCAACATGAGGAGTAGGGATTGCCATGCAACAGATGCACTAGAGCTATAAATGTATGAAAGCTCAACAAAAGAAACTAAGTGGGTGTGCATCCAACTTGCTTGCTCACGAAGACCTAGGGCATTTTGAGGAAGCCCATCGTTGGAATTCCCACAAGCCAAGTTCTATAATAAAAAATTCCCACTAGTATATGAAAGTGACAACATATGAGACTCTCTATATGAAGAACATGGTGCTACTTTGAAGCACAAGTGTGGAATAAGATAGTAACATTGTCCCCCCCCCTTTTTTTGGGCCTTTATTTTTTTATTTGGCCTTTCTTTTTTTATTGGCCTTTCTTTTTTTGGCCTTTCTTTTTTTATAAGGGACAATGCTCTAATAATTATGATCATCACACTTCTATTTATTTACAACTCATTGATTACAACTCGATACTAGAACAAGATATGACTCTATATGAATGCCTCCGACGGTGTACCGGGATGGGCAATGAATCAAGAGTGGCATGTATGAAAAATTATGCATGGTGGCTTTGCCACAAATACGATGTCAACTACATGATCATGCAAGGCAATATGACAATGATGATGCGTGTCATGATAAATGGGACGATGGAAAGTTGCATGGCAATATATCTCGGAATGGCTATGGAAATGCCATAATAGGTAGGTATGGTGGCTGTTTTGAGGAAGATATAAGGAGGTTTATGTGTGATAGAGCGTATCGTATCACGGGGTTTGGATGGACCGGTGAAGTATGCACCAACTCTCAAGGTGACAAAGGACAATGCACGGTACCGAAGAGGCTAGCAATGATGGAAAGGTAAGAGTGCGTATAATCCATGGACTCACATTAGTCATAAAGAACTCATATACTCTAATATTACCACATTTATATCTCAAAACAATTAGCAAGCATCAAATTGATCATAGTATCCAATTCACTTCCTATGATAGTTTTTATTATACCCAACTTGGATGCCCATCATTCTAGCACCAATTTTATAACCATAGCAAATACCATGCTGTTCTAGAAGCCCCTCAAAATAATATAAGTGAAGCATGAGATATCAACAATTTCTACAAAATAAAACCACCACCGTGCTCTAAAGGATATAAGTGAAGGACTAGAGCAAAATTATCTAGCTCAAAAGATATAAGTGAAGCACGTGGAGTATTCTAATAAATTCCAAATCAAGTGTGTATCTACCAAAAGGTGTGTACAACAAGTATTATTGTGGTAAACTAAAAATCAAATACTCATATCATACAAGACGCTCCAAGCAAAACACATAACATGTGGTGAATAAAAATATAGCTCCAATAAAGTTACCGATAGACGAAGACGAAAGAGGGGATGCCTTCCGGGGCATCCCCAAGCTTAGGCTTTTGGTTGTCCTTGACTTATATTGGGGTTCCATGGGCATCCCCAAGCTTAGGCTCTTGCCACTCCTTATTCCATAGTCCATCAAATCTTTACCCAAAACTTGAAAACTTCACAACACAAAACTCAACAGGAAATCTCATAAGCTCTGTTAGTGCAAGAAAGAAAAAACACCACATAAGATACTGTAATGAAATAACTCTTTATTTATATTGGTGTTAAACCTACTGTATTCCAACTTCTCTATGGTTCATACCCCCCGATACTAGCCATAGATTCATCAAAATAAGCAAACAACACACAAAAGACAGAATCTGTCAAAAACAGAACAGTCTGTAGCAATCTGTAACTTTCGAATACTTCTGCAAGTCTAAAACTCCTACCAAAATAGGAAATCCTGGGACATTTGTCTGTTGATCTACTGCAAAAAGAATCAACGCAAAATATCGTTTCTGTGATTTACTAAAATTATTCTCGTGTGTGCAAAAGTTTCTGTTTTTCAGCAGAATCATATTAACTATCACCGTAGGTTGTCCTATAGGTTCTACTTGGCACAAACACTAATTAAAACATAAAACCACATATAAACAGTGGCTTGATGATTTATTTATTACTAAACAGAATCAAAAAGCAAGGAACAAAAATAAAATTGGGTTGCCTCCCAACAAGCGCTATCGTTTAACGCCCCTAGCTAGGCATAAAAGCGAGAATAGATCTAAGTATTGTCATCTTTGGTATTCAATTCTTCATTAGACCACTTGTAACCCTTAGGAGTTTATTTATTTTTAGAAATGATTAAATCCCTAGGCAAGAAATCAAGAAATTAATTTGTAGCAAAAGGTTCCTTAATCATAGCGAGAAAATTGGGATGAACACTTGTTGATTTGAGATCCGCATTTTCCTTACTAGAAGATTCACCCTTATTTTTAGGAAAATACATAAATTTGTCAATTTTGGTAGGAGGAGTTGGAGTATTTTTCACGGATGAAAAGGCAGACCCTAAGTTGGTAATAATATCCTCAAGTTTACCGATTCTTGTAGAATCAAGATCTATTCTTTCATTAACTATAGGTTATTTCTCTTTAAAAAATTTCAAAGTAACTCCAAACTTAGACCCATATTGGGTGATTTGATTGTGGATCTTTTTATCCAAGTTTTCAATTAACTCAAGTGGAAACTTTGTTCTCAATAATTTCGAGCCTTTGCATCACATGTTCCAAAGTTAAAACAGTTCCATTAACCAAAAGAAGGGGTGGACCAAACAAATCTAACATAGCATTGTAAGCATCAAAAGTATGGCTACCCAAGAAATTCCCTCTGGTAATGGTATCAAGAATGCATCTATTCCAAGGGGTAATGCCTACATAAAATTCGCGAGGAAGAACGGAAGTAGAAAGCTTCCTAGTAGATATATTTTGAGCATTGCAAATTCTATACCGAGCATCTTTTAGATTCCCCCCCTTTGTTTAAAATTGAGAACTTCATGCTCGGGAGTAATAACCATGATAGGAGGACTAGCCACGACGACAAAATAAACGATCTAACACACGAGCACACAAGAGGCAAGCGAAAAAGAGGCGAACAGGAAAGAGAGGGCGAATAAAACGGCAAGGGTGAAGTGGGGGAGAGGAAAACGAGAGGCAAATGGAAAATAATGTAATGCGAGGGAGATGAGTTTGTGATGGGTACTTGGTATGTATTGACTTGAGCGAAGACCTCCCCGGCAATGGCGCCAGAAATCCTTCTTGCTACCTCTTGAGCACTGCGTTGGTTTTCCGTTGAAGAGGAAAGGGTGATGCAACAAAGTAGCGTAAGTATTTCCCTCAGTTTTTGAGAACCAATGTATCAATCCAGTAGGAGGCTCCTCAAAAGTCCCTCGTACCTACACAAACAAACAAGAACCTCACAACCAACGCAATAAAGGGGCTGTCAATCCCTTCACGGTAACTTGCGAAAGTGAGATCTGATAGAGATAATAAGATAAGAGAAATATTTTTGGTATTTTTATGATATAGATTGAAAAGTAAAGATTGCAAAACAAGATAGATCGGAAACTTATATCATAAAAGGTAGACCCGGTGGCCATAGGTTTCACTAGTGGCTTCTTTCAAGATAGCATAAATATTACGGTGGGTGAACAAATTACTGTCGAGCAATTGATAGAAAAGTGCATAGTTATGAGATTATATAGGCATGATTATGTATATAGGCATCACGTACACAACAACTAGACCGACTCCTGCCTGCATCTACTACTATTACTCCACACATCGACCGACTCCTGCCTGCATCTAGAGTATTAAGTTCATAAGAACAGAGTAACACATTAAGGAAGATGACATGCTATAGAGGGATAAACTCAAGAAATATGATATAAACCCGATCTTTTTATCCCCGATGGCAACAATACAATACGTGCCTTGCTTCCCCTGCTGTCACTAGGAAAGGACACGCAAGGTTGAACCCAAAGCTAAGCACTTCTCCCATTGCAAGAAAGATCAATCTAGTAGGCCAAACCAAACTGATAATTCGAAGAAACTTGCAAAGATAACCAACCACACATAAAGAATTCAGAGGAGATTCAAATATTTCTCATAGATAAACTTGATCATAAACCCACAATTCATTGGATCTCGACAAACACACCGCAAAAAGAGTTACATCGAATAGATCTCCAAGAAGATCAAGGAGTACTTTGTATTGAGATTCAAAGAGAGAGAAGAAGCCATCTAGCTAATAACTATGGACCCGAAGGTCTATGGTAAACTACTCACAACTCATCGGAGAGCCCTTGGAGATGATGTAGAGGCCCTCCATGGTCGATTCTCCCTCTGGCGGAGCGCCGACGAAGGCTCCAAGATGGGATCTCGCGGATACAGAAGGTTGCGGCGGTGGAAATAGTTTTTCATGGTGCTCCTGGATGTTCTCCGGGTACGTGGATATATATAGGAGGAAGAAGTAGGTCGGTGGAGCCACGAGGGGCCCACGAGGGTGGGGGACACGCCCACCCCCTAGGGCGCGCCGGGCAGCCCTGTGACCGCTTCGTTTGCTTCTTGACGTCCACTCAGTGTCTCCTGGATTGTGTTTGTTCCAAAAAGATCGCTCCCGGAGGTTTCATTCGGTTTGGACTCCGTTTGATATTCCTTTTCTTCAAAACACTGAAATAGGCAAGAAAACAGCAATCCGGGCTGGGCCTCCGGTTAGTAGGTTAGTCCCAAAAATGATATAAAAGTGTAAAGTAAAGCCCATAAACATCCAAAATGGGTAATATAATATCATGGAACAACAAAAAATTATAGATACGTTGGAGACGTATCAAGATCACGGACATGACAAGGAGTCTCAAAATGTTCGAGAGGTAAAGATTTATATATTGGAAGGTTATATTCGGACACCGGAATGGTTCCGGAGAGGTTCGGATATTTTTCGGAGTACCGAGGGGTTACCGGAACCCCCCGAGGAAGTATTGGGCCTTAATGGGCCATAGTGGAGAGGAGGAGGCATGCCACAAGAGGTGGCGCTACCCCTAAGGGAGTCCGAATTGGACAAGGGGCAGGGGGCGCGGCCCCCCTTTCCTTCTCCCTCTCCCTCTCTTTCCTTCTTCCCCCTCTGTTGGAAAGAAAGGGGGTGCAACTGTCAAAACTGGCGGATCTCGGGTAGGAGGTCCCGAATTGTGCGTCTAAGGCTAATGGTAACAGGAGGCAGGGGACACGATGTTTACCCAGGTTCGGGCCCTCTCGATGGAGGTAATACCCTACTTCTTGCTTGATTGATCTTGATGATATGAGTATTACAAGAGTTGATCTACCACGAGATCGTAGAGCCTAAACCCTAGAAGCTAGCCTATGCTTATGATTGTTGTTGTCCTCCTACGAACTAAACCCTTCGGTTTATATAGACACCGGAGGGGGCTAGGGTTACACAGAGTCGGTTACAGAGAAGGAGATCTACATATCCGAATTGCCAAGCTTGCCTTCCACGCAAAGGAGAGTCCCACCCGGACGCGGGACGAAGTCTTCAATCTTGTATCTTCATAGTCCAACCGTCCGCCCAAAGTCTATAGTTCGGCTGTCCGAGGACCCCTTAATCCAGGACTCCCTGAGTAGCCCTTGAACCAGGCTTCAATAACAATGAGTCCGGAGCGCAGATTATGTTCGACATTGCAAGGCGGGTTCCTTCTTCAAATACTCCATAGAAGATCTTGAATATGAGGACCGTGTCCGGCTCTGCAAAATAATTTCCACATACCACCGTAGAGAGCACAATATTTAACAAATCTAATCTACTGACAACTTTTCATAGCATGACATCACACCATGGCCCAGTCATCACAAACCGTTTTCCCAGCCTGCCACTACACGTGTTGCGAGGCGGTTTTATTGGCACGTCTTGTCGAAGCAGAGATCGTGTTCACCTTATCACGGGATTCTCATCAATACGGGTGTGGGTAATCCAACTGTGCTTGTTAGTATGACTCCTCGATTTTAGGCAAGTTCCAAACAGCCACGCGGAGGACGCTTGATATTCACCCCCTTTATAAAGGGGCCAAGGCCTGTCCTTTCCTTTCCACGCTCGATCCTTCCCTTCCCCCACCTCGAGTTCCAACACCCAAGGTTCAGGCTAAGCGCTTCGGACCTTCAACCTTGTCTGGATCCAACATTCAAGGCTGATGAATGGCCTCCTCTGTCACAGAGGAGGACATCAAGAAGCTTAGGGAGGCCAGGTATCTGACCGCTGAAATCCCGCACTGGCTGACTGCTCAAGGGCAGGTCATCCCCTCTCCCGAACCCAACAAGAGTGTCGTATTTGTTTCCCACTTCCTTCGAGGGCTAGGTTTTGTCTTGATCCCTTTGTGTGAGGGCTCATGTTCTATTACGGGCTAGATATCCATGATCTAGCTCCAGATTCCATCCTTCACATCTCGTCGTTTATCGTCATGTGTGAGGCCTTCCTCCGCATCACCCCACACTTCGGCTTATGGCTCAAGACCTTCAATGTGAAGCCGAAGATGATTGATGGGCGACACGCAGAGTGCGAAGGTGCTACAATAAGCAAAGGCGCCGACCCCATGGCCAAAGTGTTCCTTCCCGGAGGTGTCCTATTTATGGCAACGGGAGTGGTTCTACATCACAGCTCCCCGAGGCACAAAGCAGGCAGCCACCCCTGCCTTCCGCTCGGGCCCTCCGCCTCAGCTGGTGTAATGGGTCAACAAGGGGCTTGACTAGGGGCCAGTTAACAACATGCTGACATTGCAAAGCCGCATTCGAGATCTCATCAAGAGGGATGCCAGTCTTGTCAAGGTGATGCAAGTAATGCTAGTTCGTCGGGTCCTCCCATGCCAACGTTGATCTCTCCATATGTGGGAGTTCAACCCGGAAGGACCGTGAACTATTCAACAATTATTCGACATGACGCTCGAAGGGATGTACGGATTGTTCTTCGGATCATGAATAAAGTGTCCGGACACTGCCAAAGATGCGGCCTCAACTACAACCGTCCAGATACCCAAGTAAGTAATTCCACGACCGAACATGTCGTCTTTATATTTGTCACAACATCATTCTGAAAAACTGCTCTCGGCCATGACTGGATAAGAAAGGTAGATAGGATCAGGTGTTCGGCCCCCCTTCCCAAAGGCTCGCCGGATCCTGTACTAACCAGGATGCTTGAGCACGCACTCTATCAAGTGGCATCAGGAGAAGATGAAGGGAGGAATAGAGAAGCCAAAAGTGGGCTTCACACATTACACATCCAAACCGGGGGAATTAGTTTCTCCGCGAAGGAGGATAATCGGGGAGGTGAATCCAGAATCCCCTCTCCCCAAGGAAAGAAAAGGACCACCTCTGAAGACTTGGAAACGGAGGTTTCCAAACGAGGGAAGAAACCTTCGCCAGGGGGCCCTGCCCCGGAGGGCGTCCTTACCACACAGCGCCCGCAAGGGGGCCAGCCCTCAACCGAGCTGTAAGTTAACAAAAGTACTTTGGTAAATATATCCTGTTTTTATCCCTGAGAAAAATAACTGAGACATATATCTTGTAGTCCGGCTCGCAGCCCTTCTCGACAGAGTTCATCTTCGGGGGATCTTCTTTTGGAGATGATGGAGAGCGAAACGCCTCCTCCTGCCTCCCTGTCTCATGGGGCGGACGACCCTGAGGTGTCGTCACAGATGATTTCTCCTGATCCGCAAAGGCCAGAAGTTAACTCTTCGGCCGCAAGAAGTCCGGAGTATTCGACTCCAAAGGAGAGAAACAGAAAGAGTCTAGGACTGTCCAGTGCACAACCGGACACACTGATTGGTCTTCTGGAGCAAGCGGCTATCTAAGAGGCGCATCGTACCTTAATGGGTACGGTGGTTGAGAGGATTTCATCCGCCAAAAGCGGGTTGAATGAAGCTTTTACGAGCCTGTTAAGAGGCTTTGAGGTACGCCAAGTAATATGTCTGTATTTTTGACAGTACCGCACATGCTAGATGTGCTCCGTATAGGTAGTAGCCCCTGAGACTCTGGTTGCCGTCCAGAGGCGGCAAACAGAGGATCATAGTCCCAGGTAATGATTGCTCTGCTTTTATGTGCAGGCGGCTGATGGTCCGGTGGTTGGCCAGACTACTGATATTGCCGAACTTAGGCGGCAGCTTGACATGGCAGATGCCGACATCGCGCTTGTTAACAAGCGGCTTGACAAGCACAGGGTATATATTTTCGGGTGGTCAACAAATATTAAGAGGAGCATGATGCTAGTATCTATAATATGGTGACTGCAGATGGAGTTGCTCCCATGGAGACCCTTCGGGAGGAACTTGCTCGAGCCAAGGAACAAGCCAGGATAAGTGATGCGGCCGCCCTAAAGGCGGCCAAAGAGTTAAAGGGCCGAATAGGCTGCTCATCGCCAGAGTGAAGATAAAATAGCCAAGATGGCTGTTGAGCTGAAAGATGCGGCCGACCGATATGAGCTCCTTGAAAAGGAAATCCAAGCAAAAGCGGCGTCTGACCTGAAGAAGGCCTTGGAAGAAGCCAAGGAAACTCGCTCTGAAATTAGAGCGGTGAGGGAGGAGTTTCGTGAAGCCGGAGATATCGCGGCTGGGAGGCCCTTTTTGTTGCGGATGAAGTTCGGAGATCCGAAGTATGCCCCTCTAGATCAATTATGGAATGCTGCAGATGCGTATTCAGACTTGGCGAAGAGTTCTACTAATGCAACTGAGTTTTTCAAAGATCAGAAAGATCACGAGGTGGAAAGGTTGTTCTGGTTGCAGCTCAGTGCTCCGACGCGTCCGCTTCCATTGAATTAACAAATGGCCGAGTGGGCCGAGCTCCATAGGTTGTTCGGGCTTGCTATGCGGTCTCTCGTGGATCATCTTTGGCCGAAGGGACCAAGGCCGGACAGTTATTTTGGTTTAGTGCAACGATTCCTTGGTGCTGTGTCGCATATCAACACTGTGAAGAGGTTGGCGTGCATGGAGGGTGCGCGGATGGCTCTTGCCCGTGTCAAAACATATTGGGCAGGGATGGAGGCCACCACTATTGCAACCCGGGGTCCGGCGGAGGCCATGACCCGGCCGAGCACTATTTTGAAGAAGTCCTAGAAGGCGCCCGTTTGATAGAGGCTCAGTGCTCGAAGAGTACCATGTTTGAGTGACATGTATCTGAATTGTAAAAACAATGCTATTTTCATTATAATGGCTGTGTTTATACTTTTTCCTGAAAGTATTATAGTGCCTCCTGTGCGGCCATTTATGTATGTATATAACCTGAAAGTTTGCAGTCGTTGGCTTCAGCCCCCATGCATGTAATGCGGGGGTGTTCGGAAAAGCGCGTAAGCACACTTAATCCAACGTCTTGGTCCATTAAGGAGGTGATAGCACGGCGAACAAGGCAATCGGACTATATAGCTTTAACACTTTCACTTAGCCATAGGAGTTTAATGGTGGGGCTACTATATAGCCCCTCGTACTTCCGCGTTCATCTGAATTCGGTGCGCGTACGTACATGACCGGGAAACCGGTCCTTTGCTAATGCAGAGGAATCGCGAAGATTCCGCTGAGTCATCGAGTGGTTGACCAGTCTCGCGCTTTATCATGACAGTCAGTTTTCCGCTTTCTCTACTGAGGTGCTCATCTAGATGAACCAGAGCACAATCGCAGTAGTTCTCCAGGTGCCACCTTAGCCGAGAGAGTGGAACCTAAGGTAGCAAAACACGGGAGCCGGGCAAACCCAACTATTGACCAAAGACATGATTCGGAGGTGATGCATATAAGGCCAAACTCGCGACGCCGAACACTCCCTAAGGTATTCAGACTTTACAACATATACTTGGCTGAGTAATGCCCTCGATAAGTAGCCCTAAATTTCCAGATACATGCATAGGTCTAGCGTGACGAAATACCAATAACTCCAGCATCCCTCTCAGTTGCTTTGAGTGCTCGGAGGGTGTGAAGAAACAAGAGACTTTAAAAAGGGTTTACAAGGGTCTTAATCTAAAGAGAAACCTTTGAGCGGGGCCCTACTGCACGTCTGCGCCATTGTCTCTATTGTGCCGTATCCTGGAAGGGTGTAGCACGATGATCGTTTGTAAAGGAAAATACCCAGGTGAAAGATTTCGTGCAAAAAGTTGGTTATTCTTAATGAACCATGATAATGTAATCTATTATTGTATTAATAGGGTCAAGCCGAACTATGGGCCTTTTTACATGCGAGCAGCCCCTAGCACCATCTATGCGGGTATATCCATCGACTCAAGCTCAGGTTTATCTGGGCTGCTATAACTAGTGGTGCGCTGGACTCATCTAACTGTGTCCGCGGTCTTGACAACCAGTCATTTGTTCTGGCTTGGAGCGGTTGTTCAGTGTTCAGCTGCTAGAGCCGCCACATATTCTTCCGCACGTAAGGAACACTCTGTATTTCCGCTGACTGTAATGACGCTATGTGGACTAGGCATCTTAAGTTTGAGATAAGCGTAGTGCGGTACTGCATTGAAACGAGCGAAGGCCGTTCTTCTGAGTAATGCGTGATAGCCAATTCGGAATGGAGCGATGTTGAAGATTAATTCTTCGCTTTGGAAGTTGTCGGGAGAGCCCAATAAAACCTCTAGTACTAGAGAGCCTGTGCAGCAGGCCTCCACGCCTGGTATTACTCCTTTAAAGATAGTATTGCTTTGGTTGGTTCTTGATGGGTCTATCCCCATTTTTCGGACAGTGTCCTGATATATCAGATTAAGACTACTGCCGTCATCCATAAGGACTCGGGTGAGATGGTATCCGTCAATTATTGGGTCGAGCACCAAGGCGGCCGATCCTCCATGCCGGATACTAGTCGGATGATCCCTGCAATCAAAAGTGATCGGGAAGGCCGACCATGGGTTAAACTTGGGGGCGACAGGCTCTATAGCGTATACGTCTCGGAGTGCGCACTTGCACCTCCTCTTTGGTATGTGAGTTGCGTAAATCATGTTCACTGTTTTGACCTCTGGTGGAAATTTTTTCTGTCCCCTAGTGTTCGGCTGGCGAGGCTCATCCTCGTCTTCACTTGGCATCTCCCTCCCCTTGTGTTCGGCGTTTAGTTTGCCGGCCTGCTTGAAGACCCAACATTCTCTGTTGGTGTGATTTGCAGGTGTTTCGAGGGTGCCATGAATCTGACGTAATCTGTCTAGAATCTTGTTTAGGCTGGACAGTCCATCTCTGCTACCTTTAAATGGCTTCTTCCGTTGACCAGGTCGAGAGCACCTGAATCCGGTGTTGACCGCCATGTTGTTTGGGCTGTCTTCATTATTTTGATGATTTTTTTTATTGTGTTGCGGCTTCCCGTTGCCATCCCTGACTTCGGATGTTCCTGGGTCGCTGGTGCCACAGCGGGCCAACCAGCTGTCCTCGCCCGCGCAGGAGCAGGTCATAAGGCTTATTAGGGCGGCCATTGTCCTCGGCTTTTCTTGGCCGAGGTGTTTGGCGAGCCATTCATCTCAGATACTATGCTTGAAAGCCGCTAAGGCTTCGGCATCCGGGGAGTCGATGATTTGATTCTTCTTAGTGAGAAATCTGTTCCAAAGCTTACGGGCTGACTCTCCGGGTTGTTGGATTATGTGACTTAAATCATCTGCATCCGGAGGTCGGACATAGGTTTGATGTCTACTATGCAACCTTCTTCTTGTAGACGTTGTTGGTCCTGCAAGTGCACAGGTTTGTAGGACAGTAGCAAATTTCCCTCAAGTGGATGGCCTAAGGTTTATCAATCCGTGGGAGGCGTAGGATGAAGATGGTCTCTCTCAAACAACCTTGCAACCAAATGACAAAGAGTGTCTTGTGTCCCCAACACACCCAATACAATGGTAAATTGTATAGGTGCACTAGTTCAGCGAAGAGATGGTGATACAAGTGCGATATGGATAGTAGATATAGGTATTTGTAATCTGAAAATATAAAAACGGCAAGGTAACTAATGATAAAAGTGAGCGTAAATGGTATTGCAATGATAGGAAACAAGGCCCAGGGTTCATACTTTCACTAGTGCAAGTTCTCTAAACAATAATAACATAGATAGATCATATAACAAGCCCTCAACATGCAACAAAGTGTCACTCCAAAGCCACTAATAGCGGAAAACAAACGTAGAGATTATGGTAGGGTACGAAACCACCTCAAAGTTATTCTTTCGCATCGATCTATTAAAGAGTTCGTACTAGAATAACTCCTTAAGACACAAATCAACGAAAACCCTAATGTCACCTAGATACACCATTATCACCTCAAGTATCCGTGGGCATGATTATACGATATGCATCACACAATCTCAGATGCATCCAACCAACACAAAGTACTTCAAAGAGTGCCCCAAAGTTTCTACCGGAGAGTCAAGAACGTGTGCTAACCCCTATGCATAGGTTCATGGGTGGAACCCGCAAGTTGGTCAGCAAAACATACATCAAGTGGCACGTGATATCCCATTGTCAACACAGATAAGCACGGCAAGACATACATCAAGTGTTCTCATAAAAGACTCAATGCGATAAGATAACTTCAAAGGGGAAACTCAATTCATCACAAGAGAGTAGAGGGGGAGAAACATCATAAGTTCCAACTACAATAGCAAAGCTCGGGATACATCAAGATCGTTCCATAGAGGGAACATGAGAGAGAACATGAGAGAGAGAGAGATCAAACACATAGCTACTGGTACATACCCTCAGCCCCGAGGGTGAACTACTCCCTGCTCGTCATGGAGAGCGCATGCATGATGAAGATGGCCACCAGTGATGAATTCCCCCTCCGGTAGGGTGCCGGAACGGGGTCCCGAGAGGTTTTTGGTGGCTACAGAGGCTTGCGGCGGCGGAACTCCCGATCTATCCTCTGTTCTGGAAGTTTTATGATACGTAGGTATATATGGGTGCAAGGGGTACGTCGGTGGAGCTTCGGGGGCCCCACGGGGCAGGGGGCACGCCCTTGGGGGGTGGGCGCGCCCCCACCCTCGTGGCCATCTCCCGTATCTTTTGACGTAGAGTCCAAGTCTATCCGGTGGCTTTCCTTCCAAAAATAACTTCTCTAGTTGATTTCGTTCCGTTTTGACTCCGTCTGGTATTCCTTTTCCTCGAAACAGTAAAATAAGCATAAAACAGCAAATCTGGGCTGGGCCTCCGGTTAATAGGATAGTCCCAAAAGTAATATAAAAGTGGAAAATAAAGCCCAATATTGCCCAAAACAGTAGATAATATAGCATGGAGCAATCAAAAAAATATAGATATGTTGGAGACGTATCAAGCATCCCCAAGCTTAATTCCTGCTCGTCCTCGAGTAGGTAAATGATAAAAACAGAATTTTTGATGTAGAATGCTAACTAGCATGATTCTCAATGTAATTTTCTTTATTGTGGCATGAATGTTCAGATCCAAATGATTCAAAATAAAAGTTCATATTGATAAAACAAATAGGAACACTTCAAGCATACTAATCAAAGTAATCATGTCTTCTCAAAATAACATGGCAAAAGAAAGTTCATCCCTACAAAATCATATAGTTAGGCTATGCTTCATTTTCGTCACAAAAAGATGTTCCCAACTTCTATACCCACGATGACAAGCCAAGCAATTGTTTCATACTTAAATAATCTCAAACTTTTTCAACCTTCACGTAATACATGAGCGTGAGCCATGGATATAACACTATGGGTGGAATAGAATATGATGATGGGGATTGTGTGGAGAAGACAAAAAAAGAAGAAAGTCTCACATTGACGAGGATAATCAATGGGCTATGGAGATGCCCATCAATTGATGTCAACATGAGGAGTAGGGATTGCCATGTAATAGATGCACTAGAGCTATAAATGAATGCTCAACAAAAGAAAACTAGTGGGTGTGCATCCAACTTGCTTGCTCACGAAGACCTAGGGCATTTGAGGAAGCCCATCATAGGAATATACAAGCCAAGTTCTATAATGAAAAATTCCCACTAGTACGAAAAAGACAACTTATGAGGCTCACTATATGAAAAACAAGGTGCCACTTTGAAGCACAATATATGAGACTCACTACATGAAGAACAAGGTGCTACTTTGAAGCACAAGTGTGGCAAAAGAGATAGTAACATTGCCCTTTTTTGGGCCTTTCTTTTTTTATTTTTGGCCTTTCTCTTTTTTTTGATTGGGCAATGCTCTAATAATGATGAGCATCACACTTCTATTGATTACAACATAAGGATTACAACTCGAAACTAGAACAAGATATGACTCTATATGAATGCCTCCGGTGGTGTACCGGGATGGTGCAATGAATCAAGAGTGACATGAATGAAAAATAATGCATGGTGGCTTTTCCACAAATACGATGCCAACTTCATGATCATGCAATGGCAATATGACAAAAGTAAAGTATGTCATGATGATGATCGGAACGGTGGAAAGTTGCATGGCAATATATCTCAGAATGGCTATGGAAATGCCATAATAGGTAGGTATGGTGGCTGTTTTGAGGAAGATATAAGGAGGTTTATGTGTGATAGAGCGTATCGTATCACGGGGTTTGGATGCACCGGCAAAGTTTGCACCAACTCTCAAGGTGAGAAAGGGCAATGCACGGTACCGAAGAGGCTAGCAGTGGCAGAAAGGTAAAAGTGCGTATAATCCATGGACTCAACATTAGTCAAAAGAACTCATATACTTATTGCAAAAATTTAGAAGTCATCAAAAACCAAGTACTACGCGCATGCTCCTAGGGGGATAGATTGGTAGGAAAAGACCATCGCTCGTCCCCGACCGCCACTCATAAGGATGCACAAGCCAGGTACACTTCATGTTTCAAATTTGTTACACAACTTTAACCATACATGCATGCTACGGGACTTGCTAACTTCAACGCAAGCATTCTTTAAATTCATAATCACCCAACTAGCATGACTTTAATATCACTACCTCCATATCTCAAAACAATTATGAAGTATCAAATTCATCATAGCATCCATTCACTTTCTATGATAGTTTTTATTATACCCAACTTGGATGCTCATCATTCTAGGACCAAATTTGTAACCATAGAAAATACCATGCTGTTCCAAAAGACTCTCAAAATAAAATAAGTGAAGCATGAGAGACTAGCAATTTCTACAAAATATAACCACCACCGTGCTCTAAAACATATAAGTGATGCACTAGAGCAAATGACAAACTACTCCGAAAGATATAAGTGAAGATCAATGAGTAGCTAAATAATTATGTAACCATGTGAAGACTCTCTAACATTAAGGAATTTCAGTTCTTAGTATTGTATTCAAACAGCAAGAAAAGCAAAACAAAATGACAATGCAAGGATAGCACAACTCATGTGACGAAGCAAAAACTTAGGCTCAACCGATACTAACCGATAGTTGTTGAAGAAGAAAGGTGGGATGCCTACCGGGGCATCCCCAAGCTTAGATGCTTGAGACTTCTTGAAATATTATCTTGGGGTGCCTTGGGAATCCCCAAGCTTGAACTTTTTTGTCTCCTTAATTCCTCTCATATAATGATTTCTCTTCTTTTTATCAAAAAGCTTCATTCACACCAAACTCAACAAGAACTCATGAGATAGGTTAGTATAAAACAATGCAAAACCTTATCATTTTCTACTGTAACAAATCACTAAAATTATTATTCAACATTGCATACTAAATGCCTCTGCATATTTAATACTCCTATCCTCAAATAGAATCATTAAACAAGCAAACACATGCAAACAATGCAACCATAACAGCAATCTGTCAAAACAGTACAGTCTGTAAAGAATGCAAGACTCAAAATACTTCCCTAACTCCAAAAATTATGAAATAAAATTCCCACTGTAATAAATTTATCAGAGCACATCATGCAAAAGGTTTCATCATTATATCATTCTCTGACTTTTCTAGGGAATTTTTGCAACAGCGGTAAACTTTCTGTTTTCGAACTGCAACATGTATACTAGTAAAATAAGCATGGCAAAGGCTATCATTGACTTCTTTATTGAAAGTAAAGATGCAAAACATTTTTCTAAATAACAGCAAGAAAACACTAACAAAATAAAATAACATGACGCTCCAAGCAAAACACATATCATGTGGTGAATAAAAATATAGCTCCAAGTAAAGTTACCGATGAAGGAAGACGAAAGAGGGGATGCATTCCGGGGCATCCCGAAGCTTAGGCTCTTACCACTCCTTATTCCATAGTCCACCGGATCTTTACCCAAAACTTGAAAACTTCACAACACAAAACTTAATAGAAAACTCGTAAGCTCCGTTAGCGAAAGAAAACAAAAAACCACTTCAAGGTACTGTAATGAACTCATTCTTTATTTATATTGGTGTTAAACCTACTGTATTCCAACTTATCTATGGTTCATACCCTCCGATACTACTCATAGATTCATCAAAATAAGCAAACATCACATAGAAAACAGAATCTGTCAAAAACAGAACAGTCTGTAGTAATCTGTATCAAACGTATACTTCTGGAACTCCAAAAATCCTACCAAATAAGGAAGTCCTAAGAAATTCCTGTACCAATCCGGATCAAAAAGAATCAAATCATAAGAACGTTTCTGTGAATTAACAAAACTAATTTACTGTGTGCAAAAGTTTCTGATTTTCAGCAGGATCAACACAACTATCACCGTAAGCCATCCTAAAGGTCTTACTAGGCACTTTATTGAAACAAAAGCTATAGAACATGATTACTACAGTAGCATAATCATGTGAACACATAAAAACAGTAAGGATAAGTATTGGGTTGTCTCCCAACAAGCGCTTTTCTTTAATGCCTTTCTAGCTAGGCATGATGATGACAATGATGCTCACATAAGAGATAAGAATTGAACCATAAGGAGAGCATCATGAAGAATATGACTAGCACATTTAAGTCTAACCCATTTCCTATGCATAGGGATTTTGTGAGCAAACAACTTATGGGAACAATAATCAACAAGCATAGGAAGACAAAACAAGCATAACTTCAAAAATTTAAGCACATAGAGAGGAAACTTGATATTATTGCAATTCCTACAAGCATAGGTTCCTCCCTCATAATAATTTTTAGTAGCATCACGAATGAATTCAATAATATAACCAGAAACTAAAGCATTCTTTTCATGATCTACAAGCATAGAAAATTTACTACTCTCCACATAAGCAAATTTCTTCTCATTAATATTAGTGGGAGCAAACTCAACAAAATAACTATCATGTGATTGAAAATTAGGATCAAGATGACAAGTTTCATGGTTATCATTATTCTTTAAAGCATACGTGTCATCACAATAATCATCATAGATAAGAGACATGCTTTCATCAAAATAAATTTGCTCATCAAAGCTTGGGAGACAGAATGTATCATAGTCATCAAACATAGCTTCCCCAAGCTTGTGGCTTTGCATATCATTAGCATCATGGATATTCAAGGAATTGATACTAACAACATTGCAATCATGCTCATGATACAAACAAAGTACGGTTCATGCTAGAAGCCCATAGCAGCCACATAAAACTTGCAACAAACAAAGTAGAGGACGTCTAACTTGTTTTTGCAGGCCATGTTGTGATGTAACATGGTCAAGTCATGATGTGATATAAGATTGTTGTATGAGATGATTGTCGGTGTCAAAACCGGCGGATCTCGGGTAGGGGGTCCTGAACTGTGTGAGTCTAAGGCTAATGGTAACAGGAGGCAGGGGACACGATGTTTTACCGAGGTTCGGGCCCTCTCGATGGAGGTAATCCCTACTTCCTGCTTGATTGATCTTGATGATATGAGTATTACAAGAGTTGATCTACCACGAGATCGTCGAGGCTAAACCCTAGAAGCTAGCCTATGATTCTGATTGTTGTTATTCTACGGACTAAACCCTCCGGTTTATATAGACACCAGAGGGGGCTATGGTTACATAGAGTCGGTTACAGAGAAGGAAATCTGCATATCAGAATATCCAAGCTTTCCTTCCACGCAAAGGAGAGTCCCATCCGGACACGGGACGAAGTCTTCAATCTTGTATCTTCATAGTCCAACAGTCCGACCAAAGTATATAGTCCGGCTGTCCGAGGACCCCTTAATCCAGGACTCCCTCAGTAGCCCGTGAACCAGGCTTCAATGACGATGAGTCCGGCGCGCAAATTGTGTTCAGCATTGCAAGGCGGGTTCCTTCTCCGAATACTCCATAGAAGAATTAGAACACAAGGACCGTGTCCGGCTCTGCAAAACAAATTCCACATACCACTGTAGAGAGTATAATATTCCACAAATCTAATCTGCTGACAACTTTTTACGACATCACGCTATGGTCCGGTCTTTATCCAAACCGTTTTCACAGCCAGCCACTACGCGCTGCGAGGCGGTTTTATTGGCACGTCTTGTCGAAGCAGAGATCGTGTCCCCCTTATTCCGGGATTCTCATTAATACGGGCGTGGGTAACCCAACCGTGTTTGTTTAATATGACTCCTCGATTTTATACAAGTCCCAAATGGTCACGCGGGGGACACTTGATATTCGTCCTCTTTATAAAGAGCGGCCAAGGCCTATCCTTTTCTTTCCATGCTCAATCCTTCCCCTCCCGTACCTCAAACACCCAAGGCCCAAGCTAAAGCACTTCGGTCCTTCGACCATGTCCGGATCCAATCAAGGCCGGCGGATGGCCTCCTCCATCACAGAGGAGGACATCCGGAAGCTCAGGGAGGCCAGGTATCTCACCGTCGAGATTCCGCACAGGCTACCCGCTCAAGGGTAGGTCGTCCCTACTCCCGAACCCAACGAAAGCGTTGTTTTTATCTCCCACTTTCCCCGAGGGCTAGGTTTTAGCGCTGATCCCTTCGTAAGAGGCCTCATGTTCTACTACGGACTAGATTTGCACCATCTAGCTCTGGATTCCGTCCTTCAGATCTCGTCGTTTATCGTCATGTGTGAAGCCTTCCTCTGGATCACCCCCCACTTCGGCCTATGGCTCAAGACCTTCAATGGGAGGCCGAGGGTGATCGACGGGCGTCACGCGGAGTGTGGAGGCGCTATAATAAGCAAAGGCGCTGACGCCCCGTGGCCAAAGGGTTTTGTCGTGGAGACTTCTGATTTATGGTAGCGGGAGTGGTTTTACATCACTGCCCGCGAGGTACAAAGCGGGTGGCCGCTCAAGCGTTCCACCCGGGCCCTCCACCGCAACTGGCGTCATGGGTCAACAAGGGGCTGCACTGGGGGCCGGCTAACGACGTGCTGACATCGCAAAGCCGCATCCGAGACCTTCTCAAGAGGGACGTCAGTCTTGTCAAGATAATGCAAGTGATGCTGGTTCGTCGAGTCCTGCCCTGCCAATGTCGTCCTCTCCGTATGTGGGAGTTCAACCCGGAAGGACCGTGAAACGTTCAACAATTCTTCAGCCTGGTGCTCAAAGAGATGTATGAATCATTCTTCGGATCACGAATAAAGTATCCGGACACCACCGAGGACGCGGGTCTCAATTGCAACCGCCCGGATACCCAAGTAAGTAATTCCTCTACTGAGCACGCCATCCTTTATGTTTATTGTAACATCATTCTGAAAAATTGTTCTCTGCCAGGACTGGCTGAAGAAGGCGGAGAGGATTAGGTGTCCGGCCCCTCTTCCCGAAGGCTCGCCGAATCCTTTGTTGACCAGGATGCTTAACTGCATGCTGTATCAGGTGCCATCAGGAGAAGATGAGGGGAGAAATAGAGAATTCACAAATGGGCCTTATTTTATACATATCCATATTGGAGGAGTAGGTGCCTCCACGAAGGAGGATAATCTGGGAGGGGAATCTTAAATCCCCTCTCCTAAAGGCAAGAAAAGGGTCGCCTTTGAAGATTTGGAAACGGAGGCTTTCAAACGAGGGAATAAAACCTCGCAAGGGGGCCAGCCCTCCACCGAGCCGTAAGTGAAAGAGTACTTTGATAGACATATCCTGTTTTGTCTCTGAGAATAATGACTGAAACATGTTTGTTGCAGTCCGGCTCGTAGCCCTTCTCCACAGAGTTCGTCCTCGGGGGATCTTCCTCCGGAGATGATGGAGAGCGAGACGCCCACCTCTACCTCCCCGTCACATGGGGTGGACGACCCTGAGGTGTCGTCACGGAGGATTTCTCCTGATCCACCAAGGCCTGAAGTTGACACTTAGGCTGCCCGGAGTTTCAAAAAATCTGGCTCCCTAAGAGAGCTTTGGGAGGAGTCCGGGATTGTCCGTCACACAGCCGGGCACACTAATGGGCCTTCTGGAGCGAGCGGCCATCTCAGAGACTCATCGTGCCTTAATGGGTATGGTGGTTGAGAGGATTTCGTCTGTGAAAAGCGGTTTGAATGAAGCTTTTACGAGTCTACTGAGAGGCTTTGAGGTATGCAAAAAATGTATTTTTGATGGTTCCACACATGCTAAGTGTGCTCTGTATAGATAGTAGCCCCTGAGACTCTAGTTGCCATCAACGTGGAGAACAGAGGATCGTAATCTCTGGTAATAAGCACGCTACTTTATGTGCAGGTGGCTGAGGGTCCGACGACCGACCGATCTGCTGATTTTGAAGAGCTAAAGCGGTAGCTGGACATGGCCGATGCCGACATCGCGCTTGTTAACAAGCGGCTTGACGAGGCCCAAGGTATGTATATTCGGCTTGTCTGCAAATTTTTAAGAGGAGCATGATGCTAGTATCTATAATATGTTGTGACCACAAATGGAGCTGCTACCGTGGATACCCTTCGGGCGGAGCTTGCCCGAGCGAAGGAGCAAGCCCAGATAAGTGATGCGGCCGCTCTGGAGGCGGTCGAGGAGTTAAGAGCCGAACAGGCTGGTCATTGCCGGAGCGAAGAAAAGATATCCCAGATGGCTACCGCGCTAGAAGATGCCGCCAATCGCCGTGAGCTCCCTGAAAAGGAAAATCAAGCAAAAGCGGCTGACCTGAAGAAGGCCTTGGAGGCAGCCAAGGAAACCCGCTCTGAAATGAGGGGGATGAGGGAGGAGCTTCGTGAAGTCGGACATATCATGGCTGGAAAGCCCTATCTGTTGCGGATGAAATTCGGAGATCCAAGGTATGCCCCTCTAGATCAGTTGTGGAGTGCGGCAGACACATATGCGGACCTGCCAACGAGTGCTGCTGATGCGTCCGAGTTTTACAAAGATCGGAAAGACCATAAGGATGTGAGGTTATTCTGGTCGCAGTTCAGTGCCCCGACGCGTCCGCTGCCATTGAATGAAAACATGGCCGCATGGGACGAACTCCACAGGTTGTCCGGGCTTGCTATGAGGTCTGTCATGGATCATCTTTGGCAACAAGGACCAAGGCCAGACAACTATTTTGGATTGGTGCAACAATTCCTTGGTGCGGTGTCGCATATCGATGATGTGAAGAGGTCGGCGTGCATAGAGGGTGCGTGGATGGCTCTTGCCCGTGTTAAAACATACTGGGCTAGGATGGAAGCCACCGCTATTGCAACCCAGAGTGCGGCGGACGGCCAGGACCCGACCGAGCACTATTTCGAAGAAGTATTAGAAGGCGCCCATTTAATAGAGGCTCAGTGCTCAAAGAGTGCCATGTTCGAATGACATGTATCGCGATTGTAAAGACAATGTTATTTTGATTATAAAGGCTGTTTTTATACTTTTTCCCGAAAGTATTATAATGCCTCATGTGCGGCCGTTTATGTATATATATAACCTGAAAGTTTGCAGTCGTCGGCTTCAGCCCCCACGCATATAATCGGGTTTGTTCGAGAAAACGCGTAGTCACACTTGATCCAACGTCTTGGTCTATTAAGGAGGTGATAGCGCGGCAAACTAGGCAATCGGACTATATAGCTTTAACACTTTCACTTAGCCATAGGAGTTTGACGGTGGGGCTACTATATAGCCCCGGGTACTTTCGCGTTCAGCCGGATATGGTGCGCGTATGTACGTGACCGGGAAACCGGTCCTTCATTAATGCGGAGGAATTGTGAAGATTCCGCTGGGTCATCGAGTGGTTGACCAGTCTCGCACTGTATCATGACAGTTAGTTTTCGGCTTTCTCTACTGAGGTGCTCGTCCAGGTGAACCAGGGCACAATCGCAGTAGTTCTCCCGGTGACGCCTTAGCCGATAGAACGGAACGTAAGGTAGCAAAACACGGGAGCCGTACAAACCCAACATTTGACCAAGACATGATTCGGAGTTGATGCATATAAGGCCAAACTCACGACGCTGAACACTCCCTAAGGTATTCGGACATTATAATGTGTACTGGGCTAAATAACGCCCTTGACAATAAGCCCTGAGTTTCTAGGTATGAGCAGTAGTCTTGTGTGACAAAAATGCCGAAAACGCCAGTATCCCTCCCAGTTGCATAAAGTTTCTGGAGGGGAAGAAGCAACAAGAGATATTAAAAAGGTTTATGCAGGGTCTTAATCTAAAATGAAACCTTTGTGCGGGGCCCTGCTGCACGTCTGCACCTTTATCTCCGTTGTGCCATATCCTGGAAGGGTGTAGCACGATGATCATGTGTAAAAGAAAAAACCCAGGTGAAAGACTTCGTGCGAGGTGTTCGTTAATCTGAATGAACCATGAAAATGCAATATGCTATTGTATTGATAGGGTCGAGCCAAACTATGGGTTCTTTTGTGAGCAACCCCTAGCATCTTTTATGGGGAAATCCCAACTAGGATATTACATTAGGTGGAGCGCCGGACTCGTCTAACCGTGTCCGTGGTCTCGACGACCGGCCCTTAGTCCTGGCTGGAGGGACCGCTCAGTGTTCGGCTGCTAGAGCCGCCACATATTCTTCCACGCATAAGGAACGCACTATGTTTCCGCTAACTGTGATGATGCCTCGTGGACCGGGCATCTTAAGTTTGAGGTAGGCATAATGCGGTACTGCATTAAAACGATCAAGGCCGTTCGTCCGAGTAGTGTGTGATAGCCACTCCAGAATGGAGCGATGTCGAAGGTTAATTCCTCGCTTCTGAAGTTGTCGGGGGAACCAAAAAGAACCTCTAGTACTTGAGAGCCCGTACAGTGGGCCTCGACGCCGGGTATCACTCCTTTAAAGGTAGTGTTACTTAGGCTGATCCTTGAAGGGTCTATCCCCCTTTTGCGGATAGTGTCCTGATATATCAAGTTTAGACTACTGCCGCCGTCCATAAGGACTCGTGTGAGATGGTATCCGTCAATTATTGGGTCGAGCACCAAGGCAGCCGATCCGCCGTGCCGGATACTAGACGGATGGTCCCTATGGTCAAAGGTGATCGGGCATGCCGACCAGGGATTAAATTTTGGGGCGATGGGCTCAACAACGTATACTACTCGGAGTGCGTGCTTGCACGTTCTCTTTGGAATGTGAGTTACGTAAATCATATTCAATGTTTTGACCTCTGGTGGGAATTCCTTCTATCCTCTAGTGTTCGTTGACGTGCCTCGTCCTCATCTTCACTTGGCGTCTCCGTCCCCTTTTGTTCATCATTTAGCTTGCCAGCCTATTTGAAAACCCAACACTCTCTATGGGTGTGGTTTGCAGGTTTTTCGAGGCTACCGTGAATCTAACATAATTTGTCTAGAATCTTGTTTAGGCTGGACGGTCCATCTCTGCTGCCTTTAAATGGCTTCTTCCGCTGACCGGATCAAGAGCCCCTGAATCCGGTGTTAACTGTCGTGTCCTCTGGGCTGCCATCATTGTTTCGACGCTTGTTTTTGTTGCGTCGCGGCTTCCCGTTGCCATCTCTGACTTCGGATGTGCTTGGGTCACTGGTGCCGCTACGGGCCAGCCAACTGTCCTCGCCCGCGCAAAAGCGGGTCATAAGGCTTGTTAAGGCTGCCATTGTCCTCGGCTTTTCTTGGACGAGGTGTCTGGCAAGCCATTCCTCCCGGATACTGTGTTTGAAGTCCGCTAAGGCTTCGGCGTCTAGGCAATCGACTATTTGATTCTTCTTAGTAAGAAACCTATTCCAGAGCTTTCGGGCTGACTCTCCGGGCTGTTGAATTATGTGACTTAGGTCATCGGCGTCCGGAGGCCGGACATAGGTCTCTTGAAAATTGGCCCTGAAAGCATCCTCGAGCTCTTCCCAACTTCCAATTGAGTTTTTGGGAAAGCTTTTCAACCAGTGCCGAGCTGGTCCCTTTAATTTGAGGGGTAGATATTTAATGGTGTGGAGATCGTCTCCGCGAGCCATGTGGATATGAACGATAAAGTCCTCGATCCAGACCCCAGGTTCTGTAGTTCCGTCATATGCCTCTATATTCACGGGTTTAAATCCTTCCAGAAATTCATGATCCAACACCTCATCGGTGAAGCACAGGGGGTGTGCGGCACCCTTGTATTTGGTCGTGTCATGGCATGTTGTCGATGGTTGTTGTGTTCGATTCTGGTTCCTAGCTGGTGTTCGATCATTGTGATCGTTTCGGTAGCTCTGATCCTGTGCAGGAGCGCGCTTCCTAGATCCGTAGATGGATCTGTCCATATCATACTTTCTGTCCAGGAGCTCACGTAAATTGTGTGCTGACTTGTGTGCGGCATCATTAGCCGTCTTGTCACGGCCACGGGGCGGTCGGTCCGGCTGATCGGTCGTTTTCGGCTGAATGGGCTCTACGGCCTCGTCGTTGAATTGGGCAGCAGCTTGCGCTTTGGATAGCTCTTTGTCTGACGATCGTCGCGGTATTTTTCTTCTGTGTCGAGCACTTTGTTCCACCTGCGGTTGAGTGTATCCTGCGCTGCTTTAAGCCTTTGCTTCTGCTTCTTTAGGCATCTCGCAGTGGCGATAAGCCTTCTATGGAGGTTCTCTTGTTCCGAGGTCTTTTTTAGGATGTTGAGTGCATCATCGTTCGGACTGTTCTCCTCTTCAGAGACAGGTTGTTGAATTTGACCCTCGGTATCGGTGTTATCCGACGTCGGCTCCGGACTGTTTTCACCGTCCGCTGGCTCACCCTGCTCCATCGCTGGGTCCATGGGGTCGTCGTTTCCTTTGGAATCAACCGGGGTATTATTATTTCTTGCACTGTTGTTGCTGTTTTTACTGTGGCGTGATTTAGAGCGACGTCTACGGTGCCGCTTTGGTGGCTTATCGAGGGGATTATCCTTCATTGTATAGTCACCATCGCCTTCTTTTGGTGTGTCCACCATGCATATATCGTATGAAGAGGTGGCAGTCCAGCGCCCCGTGGGCGGTGGTTCCTGTTCTTCTCCTTCGTCGTCGTAAATACCGTCGACGTCTTCAGAGTCAAAATCGAGCATGTCAGTTAAGTCATCGACAGTGGCTATGAAGTGGGTGGTGGGTGGGGAGCGAATTTCCTCGTCGTCTGCTTCCCACTCGAGCCGAACATAGTTCGGCCAGGAATCTCTTTACAAGGAAAGAGACCTTAATGAGTTCAGCACAACACCTAAGGGCGAATGCTGAAAAATATACGTGGCAAAGAACTCCATGACTGGTGCCCAATTAGATTCGACAGGCACGGACGCACGCGGTTCGGATCCTGTAGCCGGAGATGAGTCCGAGGGTCCGATGACACAACTCTCACAGGAGGTGGGACCAGTGTTCGGCTCTGACGCCGATGATTATGCGGCCTCCATGGCGGGGTCCATCCACCCGTCCTCGGAAGGCACGATCTGCTCCGGACTGGTTCCCGGCGCCAACGCAGGTGCGATCTCCTGAATACTGACCGACGGCAGATCAAAGCCATGCCTATCGTGACCGTTCGGCGCGCCTAGCATGGGCTCGAATCCGTCGAAGATCAAGTCTCTGCGGATGTCGGCAGTATAGTTTAAGATTCCAAACCTGACATGATGGTCAGGGGCGTAGCTATCGATCTGCTCCAGATGGCCAAGCGAGTTGGCTTGCAGTACGAAGCTGCCGAATATGAAGATCTGTCCGGGGAGGAAAACCTCTTCCTGGACTGCATCATTGAAGATGATCGAAGGGGCCATCAAGCCTTACAGTGACGGCACAGTGGAACTCTCAATGAAAGCACCACTGTCGGTGTCAAAACCGGCGGATCTCGGGTAGGGGGACCCTAACTATGCATCTAAGGCTAATGGTAACAAGAGGCAGGGGACACGATGTTTTACCCAGGTTCGGGCCCTCTCGATGGAGGTAATACCCTACTTCCTGCTTGATTGATCTTGATGATATGAGTATTACAAGAGTTGATCTACCACGAGATCGTAGAGGCTAAACCCTAGAAGCTAGCCTATGATTCTGATTGTTGTTGTCCTACGGACTAAACCCTCCGGTTTATATAGACATCGGAGGGGGCTAGGGTTACACAGAGTCGGTTACAGAGAAGGAAATCTAGATATCCGAATATCCAAGCTTGCCTTCCACGCAAAGGAGAGTCCCATCCAGACACGGGATGAAGTCTTCAATCTTGTATCTTCATAGTCTAATAGTGCAGCCAAAGTATATAGTCCGGCTATCCGAGGACCCCTTAGTCCAGGACTCCCTCAATGACCATGTTTTGTAAAAGTTATCGGCAACTGGCAGGAGCCATATGGTTGTCGCTTTATTGTATGAAATACAAGCGCTATGTAATTGCCTTACTTTCTCACTAAGCGGTAGCGATAGTCATGGAAGCAATGGTTGGTGAGACGACCAAGATGCTACGATGGAGATCAAGGTGTCAAGCCAGTGATGATGGAGATCATGAAGTTGCTTCGGTGATGGAGATCAAAAGCACAAGATGATGATGGCCATATCATGTCACATATTTTGATTGCATGTGATGTTTATCTTTTATGCATCTTATTTTTCTTATTATGGCGGTAACATTATAAGATGATCCCTCACTAAATTTCAAGGTATAAGTGTCTCCCCGAGTATGCACCGTTGTGAAAGTTCTTCGTGCTGAGACACCACATGATGATCGGGTGTGATAGGCTCTACGTTCAAATACAATGAGTGCAAGCCAGATTTGCACACGCGGAATACTCCGGTTAAACTTGATGAACCTAGCATGTACGGACACGGCCTCGGAACACTGGAGACCAAAAGGTCGAATGTGAATCATATTGTAGATATGATCAACATAGAGATGTTCACCATTGATGACTACTCCATCTCACGTGATGATCGGACATGGTTTAGTTGATTTGGATCACGTATCATTTAGATGACTGGAGGGATGTCTATCTAAGTGGGAGTTCTTAAGTAATATGATTAATTGACTTTAATTTATCATGAACTTAGTCCTGATAGTATTTGCAAACTATGTTGTAGATCAATAGCTCGCGTTGTAGCTTCCCTATGTTTTTTTGATATGTTCCTAGAGAAAACTAAGTTGACAGATGATAGTAGCAATGATGCAGACTGGGTCCATGATATGAGGTTTATCCTCATTGCTGTACAGAAGAATTATGTCCTTGATGCACCGCTAGGTGACCGACCTATTGCAGGAGCAGATGCAGACATTATGAACGTTTGGCTAGCTCAATATGATGACTACTTGATAGTTTAATGCACCATGCTTTACGACTTAGAATCGGGACTTCAAAAATGTTTTGAATGCCATAGAGCATATGAGATGTTCCAAGAGCTGAAATTGGTATTTCAGACTCATGAACGTGTCGAGAGGTATGAGACCTCTGACAAGAACTTCACCTAAAATATGGAGGAGAATAGCTCAGCAAGTGAGCATGTCCTCAGAATGTCTGGGTACTACAATTTCTTGAATCAAGTTGGAGTTAATCTTCCAGATAAGATAGTGATTGACAAAGTTCTCTAGTCATCATCACCAAGTTACTGGAACTTTGTGATGAACTATAATATGCAGGGGATGAAAAAAGCGATTCCCAAGCTCTTCGTGATGCTGAAATTGATGAAGGTATAAATCAAGAAAAAGCATCAAGTGTTGATGGTTAAACAAGACCACTAGTTCCAAGAAAAGGGCAAAGGGAAATAAAGGGAACTTCAAGAAGAATGGCAAGCAAGTTGTCACTCCCGTGAAGAAGCCCAAAGCTGGACCTAAGCCTGAAACTAAGTGCTTCTACTGCAAAGGAAATGGTCACTAGAAGCAGAACTACCCCAAATATTTGGCGGATTAGATGGATGTCAAAGTGAACAAAGGTATATTTGATATACATGTTATTGATGTGTACCTTACTAGTGCTCTTAGTAGCACTGGGTATTTGATACCTGTTTGGTTGCTAAAGGTTAGTAACTCGAAACAGGAGTTGCAGAATAAATAGAGACTATTTGAGGGTGAAGTGGCGATGTGTTTTGGAAGTGGTTCCAAGATTGATATGATCATCATCACACACTCCCTAAACTTTCGGGATTAGTGTTGAACCTAAATAAATGTTATTTGGTGTTTGTGTTGAGCATGAATATGATTAGATCATGTTTATTACAATATAGTTATTTATTTAAGACAGAGTGTAATTTTTATTCTGTTTACATGAATAAAACCTTCTATGGTCATACACCCATCGTTAATGGTTTATTGAATCTCGATCGCGGTGATACACATATTCATAATATTTGCCAAAAGACACAAAGTTGATAATGATAGTGCAACTTATTTGTGGCACCGACATTTGGGTCATATCAGTGTAAAGCGCATGAAGAAACTCCATGCAGATGGACTTTTGGAATTACTTGATTATGTATCATTTGATACTTGCGAACAGTACCTTATGGGCAAGATGACTAAAACTCCGTTCTCCGGAACGATGGAATGAGCTCATGACTATTTGGAAATAATACATACTGATGTATGCGGTCCAATGAGTGTTGAGGCTCGTGGAGGGTATCATTATTTTCTGACTGTCACAGATGTTTTGAGCAGATATGGGTATATCTACTTAATGAAACACAAGTCTGAAACATTTGAAAAGTTCAAAGAATTTCAGAGTGAAAGTGGAGAATCATCATAACAAAAAAATAAAGTTTCTACGATCTGATCATGGAGGAGAATATTTGAGTTACGAGTTTGGCCTTCATTTAAAACAATGTGGAATAGTTTCACAGCTCACGCCACCTAGAACACCACTGCGTAATGGTGTGTCCGAACGTCGTAACCGCACTTTATCAGATATTGTGCGATCTATGATGTCTCTTACCGATTTACCACTATCGTTTTGGGGTTATGCATTAGAGAAAACTGCATTCACATTAAACAGGGTACCATCAAAATTCGTTGAGAGGACACCGTATGAATTGTGGTTTGGCAACAAACCTAAACTGTCATTTCATAAAATTTGGGGATGCGATGCTTATGTCAAAAGGCTTCAGCCTGATTAGCTCGAACCAAATCAGAGAAATGTGTGTTCATAGGATACCGTAAATAAACAATTGGGTACACTTTCTACCACAAGTCCGAAGGCAAGATTTTTGTTGCTAAGAACAGAAACTTTCTAGAGAAGGAGTTTCTCTCGAAAGAAGTGAGTGGGAGGAACGTAGAACTTGATGAGGTAATTGTAGCTACTCTCAATTTGGAAAGTAGCTCATCCGAGAAATTTGTTCCCGTGATGCCTACACCAGCTAGAGAGGAAGCTGATGATAAAGATCATTAAACTTCATATCAAGTTGCTACAAAACCTGATAGGTCAAACAGAGCACAACCCACACTAGAGTGGTATGGTAATCCTGTTCTGGAAGACATGTTACTTGACCATGACGAACCTACGAACTATGAAGAAGCTATGATGAGCCCAGATTCTGACAAATGGCTTGAGGCCATGAAATGTGAGATAGGATCCATGTATGAGAACAAAGTATGGACTTTGGTGGATTTGCCCGATGATCGGCGACCCATAGAAAATAAATGTATCTTCAAGAGGAAGATGGACGGTGATGGTAGTTTTATTATCTACAAAGCTCGAATTGTTGCAAAAGGTTTTCTACAAGTTCAAGGTGTTGACTACGATGCGATTTTCTCACTCGTATCGATGCTTAAGTCTGTCCGCATCATGTTAGCAATTGCCACATCTTATGAAATTTGGCAAATGGATATGAAAACTACATTCCTTAATGGATATTAAAGAAGAGTTGTATATGATGCAACCAGAAGGTTTTTTCAATCCTAAAGGTGCTAACAAAGTGTGCGAGCTCCAGCGATCCATCTGTGGACTGGTGCAAGCATCTCAGAGTTGGAATATATGCTTTGATAAGGTGATCAAATTATATGGTTTTATACAGACTTATGGAGAAGCCTGTATTCGGTATGTTGATGCCTATACTATGTTTTTGGCTCCTTAAAGGCCCATGATATCAGTGGGCCAACTAAGGCCCGAGATATGTTTCAGCCTGGTAACGGCCCGTGAGCTAACTAGGCCCAGAAAGGCCCTGTCTACATTTCAGCCTGGTGAAGGCCCGTCGATGACTAGTGAAAATTGAGGCCCAACATGCATTTTGGCCTGCTAAAGGCCCGTGGTTTCATCTCGGTCGTAACAGGCCAGTACAATATTCAGCCTGTTAATGGCCCAATGCTACCTGGGCCACACTAAGCGCTGGGTCGACAAAAGGCCCAACTAAAATATAGGCCGGTGTAAGTTTGGGCCTGGCGCAATGTGTGAAGGCCCCAATCATTTGGGCCCAAGAAATACGCAGGCCGGCCCAATTCCGGCCCGCTAAAAACCTGGCCCGTTAGAGTCGAATGTTTCGTCCCGGTTTACTACATCTAATTTTTTTCAGATAGCGAATGATGGCAGTAACTAGTAGGAATTAAGAACAAACCTACTCTATAAAATAAAGAAATTACGGCATAGTAACTAAGAATAAACCTACACTATACAATAAAGGATTTAAGGTATATTACATCCACTGGGCATCGAAGTTCGCCACCAGTGATCATAAAGCACAACGAAGAAGCAGATTACAAAAACTGGGCACCATTGCAGCGTAACAAAATAATACTGAACCGAGACCACTTCCAAGATAGTTCAAGAAAGGTTAGCCTTGCGGGGGAACTGTTGCGCAAGCTGCTGAGCAAGGCTGTGAGACCGGCCTAGCATGTGGGTCATAGCTTCCAGGTGTAGCTGTTTAGCGATGAGGTTCTCATTGGTGTTCTCCGCAATCTTTCTTAGAGATAGGACTTCAAGTCGAAGTTGAGTTGTAGAATGCCTTTCTGCTAGATCTTGGGACTGAAGAAGTCGAACTGATTCAGACAACGAATTCTCTAAGCTTGTCTGACTGTTAGTCTCAAGTAACTTGAACACTGCATCAAGACAAGACTTTGGGGTTGTCTCGCTATCTTCAAGATGTTTTGCCTTCTTTGCTGCAATATATGTTGGGTTTGTCTCACAACCTTCAGCAGACTTGTGCATGCCATCAGGCATATCACCCTGAAACAAAGCAGAGAGATGATAGGTTTTGCACGTGTATAAACAAAGATGATAATTGTGCTGTCAACTCCATCCAATTTCAAATTAGAAAATAAAGAGTAAGTTCAAAATATCAATAGCATAATTTGGCATTGTTCATAATGCAGGGAGCTTCACCACACTACTGGATTACCATGTTAACATAACAAGCATAGATGAAGGGCAAAGAAAATCATTGTATCTATTTTGGATAATGTGCATGTCATGTTGTTCATATCATCAGCCACATCAGTAAGATAAAACAGGAGATGACAAGGTGCAAACGTGGGCTGCTTCACCACACACTGGATTATAGATCCACAAAAACAAGCATACATATAGGGAGTATTAAGTAATGTGCATGGTATGAATAAGGAATTTGGTTTTACAAGTAAAACTTAGAACTTACGGTTCTTGCGAACATGCATTTTTGTAGAAACAGCAAACTATACAGCAATAAACGATAGGGAGTATGAGCAAATTAAACAACAGTTGAGGATAAGGCTTTAGAAGACTGAATTACATTAAAAGTTAACACCGGCTTTATAATGCCCTTCTCCATGTCAAGGGAAGGATAACTCAAGAATTTGAGCACATAATCTTCTTCATAAGCATTGCCTGTACTCTACATTTTGTAGAGAGTAATTATAGATATGATAATACTTGAAGGGATAGAGGATAATGAAGATAAGATGCAGATTAATGCTACATAATCAACTACCAATCCCTGGAAGTACAACCGTTACAGGACAAAATGTACTGACAAGAGCAATGGGCTACACTTCTGCATTGGCATTGTCTATGTATTCTACTTGTTGGTAAGATTAAATATAGATCTGAACTTTTTTAGTAAATGGTGGGCGAGGGAGATAAGATGCAGAATGCTACAAAATGAACCAATCCCTCTTCCCATAATACAAGAGTGTTTTGAACAATGGTGTACTTTACAAAACGTTCTTATATTATGGACGGAGGGAGTAGCTGTTAATGTAAGTACAATGATAGACCACGTCCAGTCTTTACAAGAGGACTACAGAGCTAAACCTCTTCAAAAGCATTGGGTTGATTCTAAATTTATGTAAGAGTCCATACGGATCTTATAATGTCCACCAAATGGACGATTACGAGGCTAACATGTGCAGTGATGCTACATAATCAAACATCTATGAAAGTAAGTATGGTCATACAGGGCAAGAGGTACTCACAAGAGCAATGCAGTGTGCAGTATAGTTGCGAGATTCTGTGGTCCCTTGAGAATGAATGTTCTTCTGCTAACAGTTTTTGTACAAGTGAGACATTAAGGCAAATGCAGAAATGTAGTTCAAATTGTGATGTGATATCATGGACAGTACCTTATGCTGCAGTCGAGACCAATGTGTAACAGGATTATTCCAGTCACCGTCGGATAAATGTAGCACCGGAGACTTTACAGAAATTTTGTTCAGAGTCTTGCCATTGAAGTGCGCTTGCCTCAGGTAGGAACGATACTTCATCAACGAGTGCTTGAAAAGCGCAACCAACCCTTGCTCGTCATCACAATCCAGTTTGCTCCTCGCCTATTTCAAAGAATGAAATCTTGTGTCTTCTGTCAGCAGAAACATATGCAGCAATGACCATGAATAACATTAGTACATTACTTATGCGTAAGTTGCGGAGGAAGACTGGAAATTGTTCTGTGTCTGTGGTATAATCTTTCCATGAAGGAAAGATGCGCACAAAGTTCCTGACAACAACATAAGCTTCATCTTCTAAACTGGGAAGAAATGGAACAGGGGTCCTATTTGCTGCAATTAGGGCTCTCTCTGGTTCGAAAAGGGATTTGGCAACTGGATTTCGTGTACTCTTTGCTGGAATGGGGATTTTGCGTCGTATAGCTGGTGCTATGTCAACTGGCATAATCATACTGTTTTCTGCAGTTGGGGTCTGCTGAGTTGGTGCATCAGAAATGACCAGTGTAGTAGGGATAGAGTCTGCTAGAGTTGGGGTGTTTTGTGGGTCAGGTGATATTGCAACTACACCTAATTGGCTATTTGATTTATCAAGTGCCACTACCTTTTCCAAATACTTTGCTTGTGCTCCTCCACGACCAGCAATCGCCCTCTTCCTTTTGAACGTCTGATACACAAGAACATCGTTTGAATGGATAAATATGGTATAATGGCAGATGGAATATGTACTGAAAATGGATAGGCAGGGCGTATTCACATACACGATGTGTAAACTATGCTAATGGCAGTTCAACAAAGTAGAAGCAATGCAAAGCATCAGTTGCAAGATATGTGCGAGCAATGTAACATTGGAAAGTTAGAGCAAGTACCTTGATGGGTGAATAAGATAGGGCATCTTCCTCTGACTCCTCCACTAGGGAGCTACATTTACTTAGGTCTCCCTCTAGCTCAAATCACTGTTAGGATCATATTTTGAGCATTAATCTGTAGGTGGAGAGCGTTTGCATTGCACTGCATCCAGACTTGATTTCAGTCCCTTGATGCCAAGTTTGATAGTCATGGCATTGTTCTGCTTTATTCTTTTCATGCACGCAAGCTCATAATCATTATGATGCTGTTCAGAATCTGAGATTCATGAAAACATGGAATGCATGGCGGATTCAACTCGAAGAGTGTCTCCCTATAAACCCCTGCATATGCAAAGTTCACCTCCCCAACCGTGCTGACCAGACCACACACAGAAATACAAACCCCTTATGTCTCTATAACAGGCAGGCACACATTTCAAAACTGAAGTAGGAACATTAGAATCATACGAAATTCGTATTTGAACAAATAAACTAAGCAATTATGAGTGGCATAATGTTTAGCTTCAAGGGTGGAGTGTTGGTAGTGTGACAGAAAGCAATTAGGCACATTGTATTCCATGTAAAAGATAGAAACCTATGTAAAAGCTGGAAATGACACTTTCTTTCTATACAATGAAGTGTTTGTTGCCCACACATGATGGAAGAGATCGCATAGAGAAATACTATTCACTCATGTCTACGGTTCCAGTATTTAGAAACAGGGTGGTCCACCCTAAAAGAATATTGACAACAAATATGACAAGGCAAGCATAGATGTAGTGAATCAATCATTTACTTGTGAGCTTACTAGGACAAGTATGCAGAATTGTAACTGCAGTAAGAGACCGTCCAAAATCTGAATGAAGAAGTTTGTCTAGCACTTATTGTTTGCAACTAATCGACATGAATAATTGGATATTATATCGAATGAGTAAGAAAGACAAGTAATATTGTCAACAAACCTGGCGGGCAGTAGTAATCTGGGTCAATGTCACTACGAACAACAATCCAAAATGACTAGTGTCTGCTCCGAGGGCCGGAATTTTGAAAACCCTGTGAACTTTAGAGGTACTAAAGATTACCGAAATACATCTGAACCATTAAGTGTAGTTGCACTAAGCACACAACAAACCCTAATGATAGTCCTGCCTAATGAGTAATGAACCAATTAGAAAATGGGTGATGAGGAGTGGCTACTGAGTGTTGAGGACGTATCTCAGGATAAATCGGGTTGGCTTGGTGGGTGCTGCACGCCTGAGCCCTGAACGAACTGGGAAGGTAGGCACGACGGCGCGCTCGGGCAGCGGTGACACTGTTGGGCGAGCGGCTCCTGGCCTCCTGTTAGTCCGATGGCTCCTCCTAGAGTCATGCCGTCCGGGGACGGCAAGTCACCGGCGAGGCAGGCGGCTGGGGGAATTGGGGCTTGGGACGACCCAAAATCCCAGGGTGGGCCGGCCCGCCGTGGGCACCCTGTAGAGATACACACCCAAGCGGCGAACATGCATTGTCGAAACTAATTTAGGAACATTTAGCTGACCAATTAAACAACTCTGTTTTAATAATATCATATTCGTATTTGAACAACTAAGCTTGTTTAGCTTGATGGGTGGAGCAGTGTTATTATGACACGAAGCACGTATTCTGATCGTATAGTGATCATAAAAGGGGGAAACTCTAAGCATATATTTTTTAGCAAAAGACGGTTTCCCCTCCGATTTTTATTAAAGAAACCACCATAGAACCACATGATCAATTAAACCCTAAGCATGATCAATTAAACCGTATTATGGTTGTGCCATGCAGATTTGAAGCTGCAATCCGGAGAAATGATATTTAGTATCGATTGTTTGCTTTGAACTAAGAACTAAATTCTAAGAGCTGAAAAGAAAATATAGTAACCAAGTTAAGATCTATTTTCTAGTTGAGGTCAAAAAGTTGAGGAGATATGAAGTGCCACCTCTCTTGCGGCACCGTGTAGGCATCGGGGGTGCGATGGCTATCGGTGGCGTTGAAGCAGATCTGTGACGGTAGACGGGTGCATCGGGGGATAAGTCCCGTTGCGGTGGAAGAGAAGTTCGTGTGAGCGGCCCCGGCAAAGAAGACGACAGCGCCGATGAAGCGAGAGGACGCAATGCAAGGCTATTGGTCCGTCGCCGTGGATGAGAAACGTCCATCTCTAGCAGTGGACGACGCGATCTTGGTAGGCGCTCCGGCATGGTGGAGGACGGTGGCGATGGATGTGGTGGAGGACGGCGGCGATGGATGGGGTGGCGGACGGAGGATGGTGTGGGGCTGGGGTGTTCTAGCGTGGACAGTGTATGAATGGGAAAATGGAGGGAGAGGTACGGGGAACCTTGTTTTTGGGACACGCTTGTCTGAAATATGGGAAAGTTACAAACTTAGCCCCCGTTTAAAATTTGGACGTCTCGTCGGTTGGGGATAGGACAGTAATCTCGCATCTCGTCAATATTTGCCCAGAGCGATTTCGGGCGAGGAAAGGGTGGTTGGTGCCCATGGTTGGTGCCCACGGTGTATGAACGGGGCTGACAGGTAGGGCAGTTGTGTCACGTCTAAGTGAAGTTACAAACCTGCCCCTACTGAAAATATTTGCCAACATCGATTTTGGCCGAGTCATGTTTGTTTTACCGCCCACCGTGTATGAATGGGGAATGGAGGGAGAAATAGAGGTCTTTCGGACGAGCTTGAATCAAATGTGTTTTGCAGCCCATGTTTTATGCCCACCGTGTCGGAATGGCCTCAAAGGCGGTCGTGTCACGTCTAATTGAAGTTACTAACCTACCCCTATTGAGAGAAGTGGAAATCGGGCCGATGGATTGTTTGTGTAATGGGTAGACAGTAATTTCCCTCTCCCAAATACTTGTCTTCGGGCAACCGACATGGGAGTGGACATTTTGCCACTTCTTTCAAATTTTGGGACAATAAGCATCCATGTTTACCCTGGCAACTAAATTCGAATCCATTTTGTATTCCTATATGAATCTTTATAAAGCATTATATGTGTTTTTATATATCTTCAAAAGGACGACAAAGATGTATTCCACTGTCATATATGAATATGGTTTTACAAATGCCGATACTTAAATTCAGAAGCTAGAATCCAGTTTAAGGTGAATTCGAATATTTGGAGCACTTCATATCCAACTCAAATGTCACACGCAGCATAATGTGTACTCCCATTTAGATATGTACACAAGCGATGTATCAAGATTCAAATACCGAGTCAATCAACTAAGAATGTACAGAACTAACAGACATATAAACCCTTATAGAGTATATGGATCAATAATATCAACTAACATACATAAGCCAGGCCGCTGTACTTTTTTTTGGCTAAAACAGCATCCTTTTTTTAGCCAGCATCTTGGCCCTTTCCGATGCGTGCCACTTATGGTCCATCTATACTACTACTATTGCTGAATGCACATTCAGCCCGATTGGCATATTTGTAGGTCTAGCACAGCAATCCAAATGAAATGTCTCTGAGTCTTAGCAATTAGTACACACTTGTGCTCAAATAAAATTACAAACCAAAAAACAAAAAAAACAATTATTACATGATCTCTAAAACAAATGGTTTGATTGATTACATGAACAGACAACACAAAGGTTATTCAACGATGGAAAGAACATTTCACCTACGATTTACCAAGTAGTAATTTAATTTCCTTTTTTCCTTCAGGACCTTAACAATCTGGTCAGTCTCAGCTTGCTTCGTTTTGAAATCCACCAAATATTTAATTGTTGTCTTGAGTACTGCTTGTGATTGTGCTATTTGCTTCCTCAACATGTCAACTTCATCTCTAAGTGCAGAAGCAGAATCTCTTTCTACCACTAGTTTAGACTCTAGAGCATCAGCAGTTGGCAATTCATAATGCACGATTGGGCCGGTGCCACTGCTGTGGGATGATGCAACGTCCATGGGGACCTCGCTCTTTGATCTTGGGCTAACCTGTTTTGCCATTAAAGTTCCGATTGGATTCAGAAAAGTTGAAGTTAGCAAAACATCTCAACTGGGAGTTATAACAGCAAACCAGTTAAACAAACAAGGAATTAAAGAGATTCAATTGGATGCTGAAAAGTAGTTATTAACATCATTGTAACCCGCTGTTGCAGCAGTAAAGCAGTTAAACAAACAAGTAGATATTTAATTTAAGGCAAACAGGTAATTCTTAATAGTAAGTATCAAACACATAGATAGGCGCAGTATACAATATGATTAACAGGCTGTGGCATTATGTAATCAGTAGCAAACTAAATTAAGCCAAGCAACGTAATTGAACAATTTTGCAATAAGTGGATAACTAAAATTCCGGGAAGCAGGTAACTGAACTTATGCTAGTTCTTTGTACAGGCACACTGCAACTTCTTTTTTGCTTACAAGGTTGTACGAAGGAGTCCATGGCATCAATTGCTTGGATACGCAGTCCTAATACTTCTTTCTTCCCACACTACATGGGTAAGTCGAATGGTTAATCTGGTAAGATGGTGCATCCTTGATATGTTATATGAGGACGTGTAGTCAGACTAGTTGTAGCCACACACATCACACTGGCTTTTACTGTATATTTCATGTGATTACTTTTGGCATATCGAGATCTAAGCAATCTACAATAGGATGAAAAGACTGGCATCCTTCACATTCTTGGCGAACTCAGTTCATAGAAACAAGCAATTCAACCATTCTGTGGGTAAATCGAAAGCGCCACTGGAATATTTTTCACTATCCAATCATACACGCAAAAAGGGGCGACGCCACCATAGGGGCTGGTATGGGCGGCCGCCTCAGGTGGCTAGAAAGTCTGCACCTAGTTTGAGTCATCCAGGTTGGCCCATGCTAGTTTTGTTCATCCCAATGCACGAGCAGGCAAAGTAAAAATGAAGAAAAATGTTTAAATTTGGATGGGCCAATAACATAAGTGCAAGGAAGACCCTATAGCAGGCTCGCGGCCCAAACGAGCGCCTCCCATATCGATCAACAGCAGGAAAAATCCCAATTCATTCGCTCCAGCCTCCAGTCTGGTTCACTCCTAACCTAGCCGCCGCTGGACAGACCGACACAACACTTCCTCGTGCCCTCGTGGAGGGCGGTCGCCGGGCTTCAAGCGAACGGAAGGACAAGAAGATGAAGATCCAACCCTAGGTGTAGCCTGTGTGGGAGGTGGCGGCGGCAGCACAGGCATGGCATCGAGCTTGCGCAAACGGACAGTCGCAGCTTGCAAGAGTAGCATGCGCAACGAGCAGGTACATCACATCCCTGATTGTATCTAATTCAACTCTTCAATTTCTGGCCAATAGTTAAACCTGACTGTGTTGTAAAACTTCTTGTATGTAGGGAATCTATGAGAAAATGAAACCAATTTCTACTTATTTTATAACTCTCCCAATCAGTACTAAACAAAATGAATCTGATGTATCTAATCAAGTTTCCGGTGCAAACATACAAGCTCATGTTGTTCTTGAGCCTGAAGTGTCTAATGAACAGACTGCTAATGAAGAATTTGATGCAAACATTTTACATGCTCCTGGTGATGAACATATAGTGTCTAATGAGGGATCTAATGCAAGCATTTTGCAAGCTCATTGAAGGATTTAGTGTCTAATGATGATCTACTATGTTGAGAGAGACAGAGATTTGCACGCATTGATGACAAGCAAATTATAGTGCATTTTCATAGCTTGAGGAAACGTCGAGGCCATCTACCAGAAATTCACCGTATCATGACAACATAGCATAAATACTACTCTAATCGGTTGTTTGAAACTATTGGCATATTTGTGCAGGATAGATATATTGATATGCAATTTGTGCACTGGTTATACGTGCAATTATACTTCGATATTTTCAGCCAGAGAACGAATAATTCAAATAGGTACAGACCATGTTTGTAGTCCTTGTACACTATGTTGCATTTTGTGTTTTTTGGTGCTTCCATCATTTAATGTTTATAATCTGAACTACTTTGGATCATTAGCTGGTTTTCAAAGTGCATGTAGCTTCACATTTCTCAAGTTATGTTGATTTCCGGAGTGCAAGTGCCTTCGTATTTTTTAAGTTAAAGTTGCCCCTAGTAACATGAATCCGTGGATCAGCCACTGCACACAAATCATACACGAATGCCAATACGAACTAAATGAAATGCAGGGACTTAAGCTAGCTCGTTGTACAGGCTCACTGCAGCTCTGCTTGCGCTTGGGACGTTCCATGTACAAGTCCATGTTACCACTTGCTTGGATATGCATGCCTTGTGCTCCTTTCATCCCCCTCTACATTTTTGACATGGCGAATGGTTGATCAAATAAGAGGAATCGACCTTGATGTTGTACCGGAGGACAGATACTTACAAGGTTATACGGGTGTGCAGGATGTGTACCAGATCCCGTAGCGCCGTCATGCTTCGCTAAAAAATGGATTTACTTGTTTCAGATGATATCTCCAAAAGAAATAAGAGTTAAAGTCAGAGTTGCATAGGCGTCTAAGCTAAGAGAGCAGTGAAAGGATATCGAAACATCGTCGGAACAGTGCACAAGGGAGTGATGTGTGGATACCTAGTTCGGGCCAGTGTTTGGGCATGCTCGCCTAGCTAGAGTGTGGGTCACTTCAGAGCCATTGAGGGTGATGCGCTGGCATTGGCTGGCCGCGCACGGATGCAGATCTTGAGTGGCAGCGGAGCGCTATGATGCGGTGGACGAGATCGTTGGTGAAGCCCCAATGGCCTCGGGGGGCGGAGGTGCGACGATGTGCTCGATGAAGTAGCCCTGGTGAGCTGGGAGACGGCGTCGGTGAAGCGCACCTGATGTGGTGGAACTCGGTGTTTGTGAGGCACGTCGGTTGCGGTGGCCGATGTTGTTTGTGGACCACCCGGTGCAGTGGACGAGGGCGTAGATGAGGTAGCTCCGATGCGGTGGTGAAGCGCGACCGTTGTCTTCGTCGTCGTCATCCTGCACAGAGGTGGGGAATGGTGGGGAAAGAGACAAGCTGAAGGGCGATTTGAACTTTGCTTGGGTTGGCAGCGAATTAGGGATTTGAGCAATCTGGGCACGGAAGGGGACGGTGGAGAAGAGAGATTTTGCAGGGCTAGAATTGGGGCCGCCAGATATTTCAATCCGAAACATGGAAGCGCAAACTTATTTTGTCGTCGTCCTTTTTTTGAGGGGGGTGGGTGGCTGGGTGCTACGTGTCCGTCTGACACATGCGACCGGCCCCGACAGGACTATGCTTCGGTGCCTTAAGGCACATGCCTTTGTGTCCATGACATGTGGGCCCAACAGGTGGCTGGCCCACATGTCAGTGACCCAAAGGTAGTTGCCTTTAAGGCACCAAAGCAGCGTCTACCCCGACACGACCCTAGTATCCCTGGTGCACCTACATTTGAGAATGCAAACGAATATTCTTTCATTTGCAAACGAATTTGTATGTATTACCATGCCCGTGTTTTCCTTGCAATAATTAGTCATTCGAAACGAGATACTCCCTCCGTTCACTTTTGTAAGTCGTTTCAGATAACTTAAAATGAACTGTTTTGCACATTGTCTGAAATGTCTTCAAGGTCTTATAAAAGTGAACAGAGGGAGTACTATAAATTAATTAATGAGGAGTTATTTGAAAAAAAATCGAAACGGTACCTAGGCTAACGTGGATTAGAGTGTGTGTCACATAATTAGTTATTTTAATTAGAGTGTGTGTCACGTAGTTAGTTATTTAAATTAGAGTGTGTGTCACATAGCGATCTCCAATTCTAACATGGATTTCGCCTTTCACTGTATCCACGCTACTTTTTTAATACAAATTCATATGTATATGATGAACACCATGGTAGTGAGAAAACTTTTGGATGGATTCAAACATATGACCTACAGAAAAGCACAACAAATTGAGTCAATGTCAACTTTTCGAAACTTAGTATGGCACGAATTCAAAATAATTACCCGTATGCCTGGTTCAAATCATACAATGTACACCGAATTGAAACATCGATATTGAGTCTCGTACTATGTACATTCAAATGTT